>NC_041386.1:418764306-418817625 GCF_002162155.2 Triticum dicoccoides | reverse complement strand
GAGGTCTTTAAAATCGACGCACAACCGCCAGGATTTTTCCTTCTTTGGTACCATCACCAGGTTTGCCGGCCAGTCCGGATGTTTTATTTCTCTGATGAATCCGGCCTCAATTAGCTTGGCCAGCTCCTCCCCCATAGCTTGGCGTTTGGGCTCGGAAAAGCACCACAATGCTTGTTTGATTGGTTTGTATCCCTTTAAGATATTAAGGCTATGTTCGGCCGGCTCACGTGGGATTCCAGGCATGTCAGAAGGGTGCCAGGCGAATATATCTCAGTTTTTAGTAGAAGACATACCTGGTTCATCAAGATTCTTGCGTGAAGCCATGCTTTCTGCACGTTGCTGAATAGGCATGCCATCCTTCCGGATCCTATCCTAGCACTTGTCCTCGTTGCTTTAATTCTTGCGACGAAGGAAATCCCTTGGTGCGGCGTCGACTGTTGGATCTAGTTGTCCTCCAATAGATGTTGTCTTCTTGGGGTCTGTTGGGTGGACTTGGAATTTGACTATTTCTTCTACCGGTTTGAAGGAGGTGGATTTGGGTAGTTTGTCTAAGATCACATCATCCCTATCCACCATGGAGCGCAGTGCGGTTAATTCTTCGGCCGCGAGGGCTTCAGATAATGCCTCAAGGGCCAGGGATGTGGTTTTGTTTTCAGCGTGGAGTGTTATGTCCGGATCACTGGCATGAATGATTTTGTCGTTTGGTCCAGGCATTTTGAGCTTCATATACCCGTAATGAGGTATAGCTTGGAAGCGTGTAAAAGCATCCCGCCCCAACAGGGTGTGGTATCCGCTGCTGAAAGGAGCCACTTGGAAGGTGATTTCTTCAGACCGATAATTCTCCGGCGTGCCGAATACCACGTCAAGTGTGATTTTTCCTGCACACCGCGCCTCCCGACTGGGAATGATTCCTTGGAAGGTCGTGCTACTTTGCTTGATGCAGCTCCTGTCTATTTCCATTTTGTGGAGTGTATCCTCATAGATGAGGTTTAGTCTGCTGCTACCGTCCATGAGGACCTTGGTAAGTCAAAAGCTGTCAACGATAGGACTGAGGACTAAAGCGGGTATTGCTCGGACTGTCCTGTATTTTGGTTCATCACCGGCATTAATGGTTATAGCCGTGTTGTTCCAAGGGTTTACTGCGGCAATTTGACAGACTTCGGCGAGGCCGTGAAGTGCCCTTTTGTGCTTTTTGTTTGAAGCGAATGTCTCAAAGACCGTCAGTACTCAGGGGTTGTTGTCTTCTGGAGGGTGTTGCTCTGGGGTGTTTTTGGTAAGGATGTCCTCGCCGCTTTTGGCTACCTGCCGGAGTATCCAACATGCTCTAAGGCTGTGGGTTGGTATGTTATCCGGTGTTGTGTGTATTTTGCATGGGCCATCGAGCCATCCCTCCAGAACAGTTCCGCGCCGCATGATGGGTTTATATTTCTTGGCTATTGGACTGGTCGCGTCATGGGGATGTGCCCTTTTCGCCTGGACCAGTGGTTGAGTTGGGACCGATGGCTCCCAACAAGCTGCCTGATCCCTCCAGGCGCTTTCCATTGCTCTATACTTCTGTATGATAGTTGCCAAGTCAGTGAAGTGTAGTATGCGGCACCGATTAATGGTGTTGAGGATTCCTTCATTCGTGCAATTTTTGTGGAACGCTGATATCGCATCCTCGTCACGGGAATCTTTAACCTTGTCCTTGACAACGAGGAATCTGGCCTAGAAGTGGTGGATTGTTTCCTGAGACTGATGTTGTATGCTCGTGAGAGCGCTTATGTCTGGGTGGGTGGGTGGAATTGGATCTGGACCCTGACCCGATCGATGATCCGGAGTCTGAAGTTTTTCCAGACTTAACAGTCCAGGCTCCGGAGTATCTTCTAGTTGCCTTTGCCCGCCATCCGATTCTATGTTCGGAAGGCCGGTCACCTCCTTTTGCGGGTGGGTATCCGGCTCTGCAGGGTCGGTAATCTGGATGTTGTCCGTCTTCAGTATCGGGGAAGAGTCGACGTCTTGCTCCTCGACTACCGCTATCTGGTGGCTGATTGGTGGAGATTTGATTTCTCTTTGGTTGGGTATGAGCCCAATCCGGTCGTAATCTGTGGCGATTCGCAGGGTGGTAATACGATCAAGGAGCTCGTTTAAAGACAAAAACTCTGCCGGATCCGTCTGCTTGGAGTGTTTGGGGTCGATACGAAGAGGATTTTCGATGGCCCGAGAGGTCATTGTCGGCTTAACGGCCGAACGGGCGATCATGGTAAAGCTGCCCAACCGGAGGGTTTAGCCTGGGGCCAGTTCTCCTCCAGTAGTGATATTTTCTTTAAGGATGAGGCGACTCATTGATCCTGTTTTCGACGGCACAGTGGAACTCTCAATGAAAGCACCAATGTCGGTGCCAAAACCGGCGGATCTCGGGTTGGGGGTCCCGAACTGTGCGTCTAAGGTCGATGGTAACAGGAGACAAGGGACACGATGTTTTACCCAGGTTCGGGCCCTCCCTATGGAGGTAATACGCTACGTCCTGCTTGATTGATATTGATGAGTACGAGTATTACAAGAGTTGATCTACCTCGAGATTGTAATGGCTAAACCCTAGAGGTCTAGCTGGTATGGCTATGGTAATGAGTATTCGGCCCATCTAAGGACCTAGCTCTCCGGTTTATGTAGACACAGGAGTGATCTAGGGTTACACAAGGTCGCTTACAAAGAAAGGAATCTACATATTTGGCCGCCAAGCTTGCCTTCCACGCCAAGGAGAGTCCCATCCGAACACGGGTGCAATCTTCGGTCTTCGTGTCTTCACAGCCCATCAGTCCGGCCCATGGCTAACAGGCCGGATGCCCGAGGACCCCTTAACCCAGGACTCCCTCACCTTCCGATGGGTCCCAGCTGTCAGGTGGAGGAATCATTATTTTGCGCGTAATAAGGAGGCATTTCGTTGTGTGGACTCCTACTATCAGCCTCTTCTGATGGTTGTTGTTTGTTAACCATGTTGACCTCGCCATGCCGAGAGCCCAGGAAGGGAATGGCACGGAGCCGGCGAAGCCACCGTAGCGGATGCCCATGCTGAGGGGTGTACGAGTGCGGACTGGTCGGTTGCAGGGTGAGGCTAACGTCACAGGAAAATAACAGGATGTGCACGTGGGTAGAGGGATGGCCTGGCGGCAGCACAGCCAGCAACGGGAGGAGGGAGCAGGCAATCCCGCCGGCGCTGGTTTGGGCGGCTGGAGCAGGAAGATCAGAGATTGAAGAAGCACAGCGGCCGTTGGATGGACATCCAACACTCACTGCTCTATGTTGACTAAGTTGACAAAGCCTTGCGTACGCGTCAAAAAAATTTAGGACAGCGTCATCGTCAACCTAGTAGGCCCAGAAGTCAGCCTCCAAATCTATGGAAAACAACATACAACCCATTAGCCATTATTTTCAATATTTTACAGCCCATTTGCTAATTCTTAAGGATATTCGATGCCCATATTCTTCTTATTAGCATTACAGACCATATATTCTGGGCATTGCTAAAAAAATACAACGAAAATTTTCATATTTCGGTGGGGTCCGAACTCTTTTAATCACGAAATTTCGAGTCACGTTAAAAATAATTTTAAAAAAATTATATCAAAATAAAATTCAAAAAACAATTCTCCGCAAAAAAAGTGTGAAAATTAAAATCTTAACTAGCAAGATGCCCGTGCGTTGCACTGAACATGAAGATGCATTTGTATGAGTAGTTTATCTTGTGGGAGAAAAGATGATCTTTCAATGTCATTGCCAGTTGGCTTTGGTTTTTATAAGAGTAGAGAGTAGAGAAATCCAGAAAAAAATGATATTTTAATGTAATTGCCGGTTGGCTTTGGTTTAAAAATTTACAGCTCATTTCTTACAACTTATAGCCCATTTTCTGGGGAAGCCCATTTCTTACTACTTTACATCCCTCCCTCCACGTCTTGAAAGATTTGCTGCCCAGCACGGCTGAGAAAAGCAAGTAGGCCTCGGTTTTGGTGTTCTCCAAAAAAAGAAATGGGCTAGCCATTTTCAGATAGGAAAAAGATATCAAATGGGGCTCGTCATGTGCTTAAATAAAAGCATAAGCGTGGGCCAGATAGGCCACAGCCCCCGCACAGCGCGCAGTTGAGCTCCGTCTTTGAAACTAAAAAAACTGGGCGAGCTGGTGGGTCCTGGTGTTATCTGCTCATTGTGTAATTTTAACAAATCCGCCGCCGCACCGGCCTAAGCTTCGCTGGTGTGAGATGAGACGTTGATGACTTGTCATGCCTTGTAATAACGAGGCACCTGCTTGCGTAATGCAATGAACCTGGTGGGTCCCTACTGTTAGGCTCTCCACGTACAGTCATCTCTTGATTCTTCTTGGTTGTTCACCATGTTGGCAACGCCAGACGGAGGCGGGCACATCGAGCGAACCAAAGCAAGGTCTGGACGGGAAGGAACGGCAGTTGTGGAAGATGCGGCGGTGTAGTGGCAGGTGGAGGGGAGTACGAGGGCAACAACCTGCAAGTCAAGCTTACAAATGGTACAAAAAGCCCAAGGATTAATTGTTCATCAAATTTTTAGACAAAACCCAGATTGAACATGGCAGTAAGATCTAACCCAACCACTCTTTTTCATAGTAACAAACAAATGGATCGGTCTGATCCATAAAATCAATATCTTGTGCATAAAAATTCATTGCACGATGACTACAACTTGTGGTAAATAGAAGTCGAGCATGCTTAGAAGCCCATTTGTCCACCTGAAACCTCTTTTTTTCTCTTCAACGTGTCCGTCCAGGAGAAATCTCTTGCGGTAAAACTTAAGCCTCAGGGACAATAGTAATCTCACATTCAACAGGAAGAATGTGACAAAGCTTTTGTTTGCCTAGTTGGATGCATATCCTTCCATCGTTATTGTCCTCAAATGAATGTCATGAGAAATGAGAAAATCCGGGTGCTTATTACACCACCGATTGGTTATACGTTTTTGTCCATGTACTTGAAGTACCTAAGTAGACATGAAGATTTGAAAATAGTTAAGGTCTGAAAAAAGAGTATGTCGAAAGAACAACAACTGAACGGTTAATTCTAGTACAATATATATAGTCTAGCAAGCCAATAATTATGTTCAGATCATAACTATACATTCCGATATATAAGATCTTGACAGAATCCAGCAGCATTGATAGGCTATCCATGGACGAACTCTTCATTGAGCATATAACATAATATTAGTACCCAAAGTGTACTCCAAGATGATATAAAACTTATGCGCACAAATGAAAAATGTAGCTTATGATTACAAATGTATAGATGATAATATACGTGTCACATCCCTAGTCTGGTATGACCTAGACTAGCTAGTCATTTGTGCATCATGTTTAAATTTTATTTAAATTTGAAATGAGGATTGGTGGAACCCTCAGAATCATTTTTGAAAATGACTCAAATAAAAATTTCTCCAAAAAGGGTCCAACAAAATGCTCATGTTGCTCCCTGAAAATATTGGACAGAGATAAAAATCAAAACAATATTTTAGGAGCTCATGGATATTTATTTTGGCCATTTGGATTAATTCGATAAATATTTGCATTGGAAATATATTAGTTATATATATTAATATATGTCCAAAAATTGTGCCTTTTGTCGAGGATCTCTGGAATAATACCATTAGCCCCTACAAAAATTGGCATAAGCAAATAAAATGGTTTAGTATTTTTATTAAACCAAACAAATGCCAAAAAAGTAGAAAAGAAAACAAAATTAGAAAAAAATGCCTACCTGTGCTCACCTGAGGCCTGGCACTGTGCGGCCCAGCTGGCCGGCCCAGCCGACTGGCTAGCGCCAGTCGTCCTCCACCTCCCGCCAGGAGGCCAGGGCGTGTGGCCGACGCGTGCGCACCGCCGTGCCGCCACGGCACCTGCCTGCATGTCCTCCCCCTCGACGCCTGGACGTCCGGAACGTCGCCACGCGCTTCCCCGCACCGCTCTCACTCCCTCTCGCTCTCCCTCCTCCCTGGTTCTCTCTTCCACGAGCGCACCCGAGTGCTGCCGCCGTCATCGCTCACCGTCGCCATGGCCACCAGCCCTCCCTAGTCGCGCCAGCGTGTCCAAGAGAACCGCCTCGGCTCCGTCTTCTTCCTCGATGCCCCACGCAACCGGGGACGCACCTCAGCGCCTGCACCGTCCTCATCTTCAACCTCGGCCGTCCGAGATCGTCCTCGCCGTCCTGCTCTGCTCCGGCCTTCCCCGAGTAAGCCGACCAGCCCATCGACCTCCCCGTGAGCCTCTGCTTCGAACCCCTCTCCTCCTCCTCGCGATTACGCCGTCTAGGCCTCAGTTCCGCCATGGCCGAAGCTCGCCTCCGCTCGAGCTAGTCGCCGGCGTTGCTCTGGCGACCCTTTGGCCACGCCAGTGCACCTAGAACTCTCGCTGCACCTCGTAGTGCCCCGCTAGTGTTTTAGTTCGCGCGTTTGCACGCTGCAGCCGCGCCCCCGAACACAGCCGAACTCCGGCGGCCGCAAACGTGGTCGCCGACGTCGTTCTCGGCCACCCCAGCTCTGGCCGAGGGCACTGCTCGACGCGCCGCATCGCCAGCTCTTCAAAGAGCCTAAACACGCCTCGAACGGAGCCCTGTGGGTGATTTCCGCGGCGTTCCGCCGTCTCGGGCCTCGCCGGCGGCTAAACGCCGGCGAGTTGACCGGGTTAGACCCCCTGTTGACCCAGATTTGACCCGTGTGGGTCAATGACAGGTGGGGCCCGGCCCTGCTAATTCTAGTTTAGGATTAGTTTAGCAACTAATTATCTCTGTTAACTAACTGTGACACTGACAGTGGGCCCCAGCGCCACTAATCTTTTTAATTAGGATTAAACTAACCCTGTTTAACCCCCCCTGTCACTGACGTGTGGGTCCCACATGTCAGGTTTGACCCCAGCCAGCCGCAGTTGACCGCTGACGTCGTGCTGACATCATGCTGGCGCAATATATAATTTCTGGATTTAAAATAATTCAGAAAATCCAGAAAATTGTTTTAAACTTCAAAAATTCATATCAATTCAACCGTAGCTCAGATTAAAATAATTTATATATGAAAAATTATCAGAAAAATGCAATCTTTCCATCTGTACTAGTTTCATGCATGACAAACCAACTTATACATGCTGAATATGAGAAAACACATTATGGCATATATAAGAGACTTAATTTAGAAATGCATTTGAACCTTTGGTTCAAATGGACTTCAAACCAAATGTTTACTAGTTGCATTAGCTCAAACAGCATCACATCTACATGCCATGTTCATGCATCATATTGTTGCATATGATTGTGTATTGATTGCCGGCACCGTTCCTTCTCGATAGGTCCTGCTCCGGAGACGTTCCAGAGTACCTGTCTGTGAAGCAGTGCCTCCCTTGTTGATTTACCAGGCAAGCAAACCCCCTTGTTCATTTCGATAAAACCCTACTCTCTCGCTCCTGCTCTCAGTTATTGCATTAGGACAACAACGGTTCATCTGCTACTTTGTGCTGCGGTAGTTGAACCCATTCCTCTGCATGACCTGTCATTGCCATAGTAAATAGTTGAAACCCACTAGCATGTGTAGGAGTTGATTGAAGCCACTGATGTGTTCCTACCATGCTATGCCTGCTATTGCTTAGAGTTGTGTCAGGTCTGATTCATTGGGAATGAATTGGAGTGTTACGATATGTTCTGATGCTGAGAGTTAAGAGTGTGAACACGATTTGGTAAAGGTAGCGGTGAGAGGCCATGTAGGAGTACATGGTGGGTTGTCTCACTGGAACCGTCCTTAAGCACCGAGTTATATGTATGTTGTCCAATGACTCGATACTACCACACATTGGGCTCCGGGCGCTCCAAGCCCTCTCGACTTATTAACCGACTTGATCTCTGTCCAGGAATCGCAACTAGTTTCTGGTGTTTGTAGGTAGTGCTATTTTTCTACCAAGTGGCACCCGGCAGGGTGGGCTTGGGACAGACTAGGCACACGTGGCCTGGTGTACCGAGTGGCACCCGGATGGTGGGCTCGGGAACCCTGTACACATCGTTTGGGGCCGTGAGCGACACCCCGGCCGGATCTCCTTGCGGATGGAACCCGAATAGGCGATAAACCTGGGTTAGAGTCTTGTGTGGTTAGTCAGGTCGTGGCCGACACCCTCGCCAGGCTTCCGCTTGAAGGTTGCCGAGATACATGACGTGTACATGGCGGTAAGTGGCGAGAGCGTGTGTGAAGAAGTACACCCCTGCAGGGTTAACATGATCTATTCGAATAGCCGGGTCCGCGGTTATGGACTTCTTGGATGCTTACATGGTACATAGACAACTTGAAGTGGATACCCTAAAATGCTCAAGACATGTGTGAGTGCTATGGATGGCCTTCTCGTAGGGAGACGGGGATGAATCCATAGTAGTGTATTGTGTGGTGATTAGTGGACTCGTGTACGTTGTTTCACCTCCAGAGTTTCTGGTAGTCGTAGAACAGGATAGCCACAGAGTCAAAGCTGGCTTGCTGCAACTAAACCCCACATTACCTCTTGATACAGATGCATGTATGATAGGATCTGATGTAAGTCTTGCTGAGTACCTTTGTACTCATGTTGCTTTATTTATGCTTTTGCAGCGGAGACTTCGGTCTTACTAGTGTTCTCGTGGACTTCGACTAGTAGCTAGTACCTCAGCTACGATCTTGATCGGATGTTGTAGATAGTCAGGCTTTCATCCTTTTTCATTTGTAGATGTCTGTACCCAGACATGTAATGCTTCCGCTTGTTGCTTGTATGCTCTGTATGATGGGTTTTGTGACCCCTGTTTGCAATAAATGCTGTGATGGCTCTTCTGAGCCTTTATCTATATGATTGTTGAGTTATGCTGTGATGCCATGTTGTACAACACATACTTGCATGTTATGCGTACGTGTAATGTGTATTGCTATGTGTGGGATCTGACTACCTAGTTGTTTATTCTTAGCAGCCTCTCTTACCGGGAAATGTCTCCTAGTGCTTCCACTGAGCCCTGGTAGCTTGCTACTGCTCCGGAACACTTAGGCAGGCCGGCATGTGTCCTTCTTCGATCCTGTGTCTGTCCCTTCGGGTAAATGTCACGCGATGAATACCGGAGTCCTGCTAGCCCGCTACAGCCCGGTTCGCCGGAGTCCTGTTAGCCCAGTGCTACAGCCTGGATTCACTCGCTGATGACCGACACGTTCGATGCTGGGTCATGGATGCCTGTCCCTGTAAGTTAGTGCCACTTTGGGTTTACGACTAGCCATGTCAGCCCGGGCTCTTTATCATATGGATGCTAGCGACACCATCATATACGTGTGCCAAAAGGCGCAAACGGTCCCGGGCAAAGGTAAGGCGACACCCGTGGGGATACCGTGCGTGAGGCCGCAAAGTGATATGAGGTGTTACATGCTAGATCGATGTGGCATTGAGTCGGGGTCCTGACAATACGGTACCTGAAGAAGTGAGGAGCCAAACACCAACTCTTTGTGATCATTAAACGGATCACGAATTACACCCAAGGTCTCCAGTTTGGGCGCATAGATAACAGTTATTTGCGAAGGTTTATAACAATTATCAAGGAGCAACCTTTCAAGTGAAGGGGCATCTTTGATGATGAGCTGTTGTCCTTCAAAACAAATTCCAATGCTTTTAAGGTGAGGTGACTTTATTTGGAGACAACTGATAGGGATTTCTATTCCCAAAACAATCAGCAAGCGCTCCAGGGTAGGGCAATTGGAGTGGATGGTGTTGTGCAGTGAGGCCTCCGACAGATAAACCACCACAAGCGAAAGTTTTTTTAGCAGTGGGAGTCAAAGCATTTGTACCAGATCGTCTGGTAGATGGCACCGAGCGAAGGTGGCGGTATGGAGAGAGGAGGAAAAGCGCGAGATGGAAAATGGTGGTGTGGGCACGAATTCTTAGTATGTTCGTGGTATGAAACTTTTGTGGTAATGGTACAACTCAAACTACTGGAGTTTTTCGAATCCAGGGGATGTCAGCCAAGCGTCCACCGTGTCGGGTATGGACAACAGGTAGCGTGTCGGGATGCAGAGGCGTTCAACAGGGCCCTGCTGGTGAGAGGAGACGATGGCTTTGAGGAGATGAAATTTAGGAAGGATAGATATCTGACGACAGTCGAGATTGATGGGCGCGGTGCGCCATAGAGGGCTCCACTGAGTTGAGAGGACTTGTGTGCGGCAGCAATCCTTGGTGGGGAGAAGCAAGATGATCTCCTCAAGGATGACGTTCGGAGGATCGCTGATCCGGTCCACCGGAGATTCTACCGGTTCCTCAAATCCGGGTTGGGAGGGTCGCTGCTTCTCCCCGCGATGCCGGGTGCGGGATCTACACACTACAAAAAAGACACATCCATGACATTTTGGGCCGAACGAAAAAATTTCTGTTATACTTATGACACTTCTATGACAATAATTCTGACAAAACCCGGTATCATCATAGATGTGGTGGGCTCCAACTTCTATGACAAAAAATCATGACAGAAAATCGGCTTTTCGTCCTGGGCGGGCCGGAGATGCAGCTTCATGACATTCTTTGGGCCGTCCATGACAGAAAAAACCATGGTAGAAGCGAGGGCAAGGAAAATATCGGGGAGTTCCCGGTTACGGTGGCTGGTCGGGGGCCGAGCGATGCGCGTTTCTCTCGTACATACGCGTGTGTGTGCGAGGCGTTGCGCTCTAACTGAACCTGAGCGAGGCGTTGGGCTCTAACTAAACCCGAGCGATTGCACTACAGGCTACGCGTTACTGAACCCGAGCGATCGATCAATGGCTGTTAACTAAACCTGATCGAGCAATTCCTTCTCTACTGCTGCTAACTGAAGTCGATCGATGCTGCCTCTGGATGAATAGTGAGCGTTGTTGGGGGGTTTGGATGAACAGTTCCTGGCGGGGGTTGGATGAACAGGAACCCTTGGTAGTAGAGGCCATTGCCGCTAGATGAACAGTACCCCGATCGATCGAGCCGGTTGATTAACAGGACCCCGTGGAGGGCTGGATGAACACGACCCCGTGGAGGGCTGGTTGAACAGTACCCGGTGGATGGCTAGATGAACAGTAACCCGTGGAGGGCTGGATGAACACGACCCCGTGGAGGGCTGGTTGAACAGTAGCCGGTAGAGGGCTGGTTGAACAGTAGCCGGTGGATGGCTAGATGAACAGTAACCCGTGGAGGGGTGGTTGAACAGGACCCCCTGGAGAGGGCTGGTTGAACATTAGTCGGTGGAGGAGCGCGCTGTGGAGGCTGGATGAACAGGAGCCCGTGGATGAACAGTCGCAGATGGAGGCTGGAGGAGGTCGACGGTGGATGAACAGTAGCCCGTGGAGGCTGGAGGAGGTTGACAATGGAGATGAACAGTATATCGTGGAGTCCCGTTTTGCGGTACGCCACACACCTCCCAATGAACAGGACCCCCGTTTCGACCATAGAGCTCCAACACAAGTCCATTTCCTCCGTTTTGCGGTACGCCACACCCCTCCCGATCAACAGGACCCTGTTTCGACCGTAGGAGGTCCAAGAGAAGTCCGTTTCCTCTGTTTTGCGGTACGCTAGACCCGTGCTGATGAATAGGATCCCGTTTCCATCATGGCCGGTCAAACACCAGGCTGTTTCCTTCGTTTTGCGGTACGACAGGGCTCGTTTCCATCGCCTATTCCGTCCAAGCCGGTTGGCTCCCGATGAAGAGCACGCGTTCCGTTGCCTCCCGATGAACATGACGCATTCTGTTGCCTCCCCATGAACACGATGACGACGGAGTTCCTCCGTTCTGACCAAGCCACAGCCATGTACAGCGAGTAGGCGTTCGAGACCCCGCCCGTGTGTACATATGTGGCCGTATTTACTTTCTTGCACCCTGGCCGCTGTACGTATGTGTACATGCTACGTGCACGCCTCTACTACCACACGTGCCCTTCCTTACACGGCCATGGTTCATCGCTGCAGCCTGCAGAAAGACCGATCGACTAGATGTACGTACACGTTCACGACCAGAATGACAATGCTACGTACGCTTTGGCCGGGTGGGTCCCGACTGTCAGGCACTTCCTTGCGTGCGAAGATGTAGCTGGTGGGTCCCGGCAGTCAGGGGGGCGAATCATCTTTTTGCCCGTAATATAGACGCACTTCCTTGCATGCGAAGATGTAGCTGGTGGGTCCCAACGGTCGGGGGGAAACGTTTTTTTTTTCATGAAATACGATGGCCCGTCTGGTGGGTCCCCGATGTCAGGTGGAGGAATCACTATTTTCCGCGTAATAAGGAGGCACTTCCTTGCTGCGGCCGTGGACCTAGCTGTCAACCTCTCCACATACAACTCTTCCGATGGTAGTCGTTCCTTAACCATGTTGACCACGCCGCGCCGAGATCACCAGGGCGGTGGACGACGGTGAGGCCAAGGAAGGGGACGACGCAGAGCTAGGGAAGATGCAGCAGTGGATGCCCGCACGGAGAGGAGTACGAGGGTTCATTGGTGCGGCTTCGGTGTCAGGCTGTCGTCACCGTAGAATAACAGGGGATGTGGGTGAGTGGAGGGATGGCCTGGCCAGTGGTGGGAGTAGTAGGGGCGGTGTGGCCTTCGCGGCAGCACAGTCATCCACGGGAGGCAGGAGCAGGCGGCACAACCGGCGCTGCTTTGGGCGGCTAGAGCGAGAAGACAAGAGGTTGAAGAAGCACTATGGCCGTTGGATGGACATCGTACGGTCACTGGAGCTAGAGTCGTTCATATTGACTAAGTTGACAAAGCCCTCCATCCCCGTCATTTTAGTAGGCCCACAAGTCAGCCTCCCACAATGGTAGGTCCCAGCTAGCAGGGGGAGTATTCATTTTTTTGTGCGTAATAAGGAGGCACTTCCTTGTGTGCGAAGATATAGTTGGTGCGTCCGAGCTGACAGCGGGGGAATGCTTTTTTTCAAGAAATACAGAGGACCTTCTGGTGGGTCCCAGCTGTCAGGTGGAGGAATCATTATTTTGCGCGTAATAAGGAGGCATTTCCTTGTGTGGACCCCTACTGTCAGCCTCTTCCGATGGTTGTTGTTTGTCGACCATGTTGACCTTGCCGCGCTGAGAGCACAAATGCGCTGGACGAGGGCGAGGCCCATGAAGGGAATGACCCGGAGCCGGCGAAGCCACCGCAACGGATGCCCACGTTGAGGGGTGTACGAGCACTGGCAGCTCGGCTGCGGGGTGAGGTTGGCGTCACCGGAAAGTAACAGGATGTGCAGGTGTGTAGAGGGATGGCCTAGCGGCAGCACAACCAGCCACGGGGGGAGGGAGCAGGCAGTCTCGTCGGTGCTGATTTGGGTGGCTGGAGCAGGAAGATCAGAGATCGAAGAAGCACGGCGGCCGTTGGATGGACATCCAACAGTCACTGCTCTATGTTGACTAAGTTGATAAAGCCTTGCGTACGTGTCCAAAAAAATTAGGACAGCGTCATCGTCAACCTAGTAGGTCCAGAAGTCAGCCTCCAAATCTGTGGAAAACAACATACAGCCCATTAGCCATTATTTTCAATAATTTACAGCCCATTTGCTAATTCTTAAGAATATTTGAAGCCAGTATTCTTTTTATTAGCATTACAGACCATATATTCTCGGCACTGCTAAAAAATTCAAGGAAATTTTTCATATTTTGGTGGGGTCCAAACTCTTTTAATCAGGAAATTTCGATTCGCGTTAAAAATAATTTTTAAAAAATTATATCCAAATAAAATTCAAATAGCTATTATCCGGAAAAAAATAATGAAATTTAAAATCTTAACTAGCATGATGCCCATGTGTTGCACGGAACATGAAGATGCATTTGTATGAGTAGTTTATCTTGTGGGAAAAAGACGATCTTTCAATGTAATTGCTAGTTGGCTTTGGTTTTTATAAGAGTAGAGAGTAGAGAAATCCAGAAAAAATGATATTTTAATGTAATTGCCAGTTGGCTTTGGTTTAAAAATTTGCAGCCCATTTCTTACAACTTATAGCCCATTTTCTGGGAAAGCCCATTTCTTACTACTTTACATCCCTCCCTCTTCATCTTGAAAGATTTGCTGCCCGGCACGGCTGATAAAAGCAAGTAGGCCTCGGTTTTGGTGTTCTCCAAAAAAATGAACTGGGCTATCCATTTTCAAAAAGAAAAAAGATATCAACTGGGCTCGTCATGTGCTTAAATAAAAGCGTAAGCGTTGGCTAGACAGGCCACAGCCCCCACACATCATGCAGTTGAGCTCCGTCTCTGAAACTAAAAAAACAACTGGGCGAGCTGCTGGGTCCCTGGTGTTATCCGCTCGTTGTGTAATTTTAACAAATCCGTCGCCGCGCCGGCCTATGCATCGCCGGTGTGACAATAGACATCGATGACTTGTCCTGGCAACATGCCGCCATAAGTGGACTCTGCGTCCCCCTTGCTGAAGTCGACCGCGTCCTCATCCTCGTCGTCGGTGCCGCCCTCAAGGTTGTAGTGCTCGTAGTAGTGGTTGCGCCAGAGCTCATGTTGGTACTCCATCGCCGATTCCTCGACGGACAGACTCTTCTCTACCCCGACCTCGGCCACGTGCAACTCCTCCTCCCGGCGCTCCTCGGATCTCCGACGCCTCCTGCATCTCCAGCTCCCGCTCGGCGACCTCATGAGGAAGAAGGTGCTCCATGGCCACCGCCGCCTTTTCAGACATGGGTTGCATGCTGGAGTCTGAGGTGGCCTAGAATATCTTAGCGTGTGTATCCTTGATCTTGGCATGGATGGCCTCGACCCAGGCCAGGGCGACATCGGCGGCACGGATGGCAGCTCAAGTGCTCTCGGCGTTTGCAGCCGCCATCGCAGCAGCAGCTGCAGCCGTCTCGGCTGCCGCAGATGCCCTCTCGGTGGAAGCGGCCACACTCAATGCAGATGCTGCGGCACTTTCGGCGTAGGCGGCCGCGCTCTCGGCGCAGGCGGTGGCGCTCGGGGGGGACGCAGCCATCGTACGGTCCTTCACGAAGCATTTCCACGGTGTTATCTTTGCAAGAAGGGCGTGCGGGAATGGCGATTGGGATTTATGGATTCGGGGGTTATCGGCACTGGAGCAGACGAGCGGGCGAAGCTTAAGGAGGGAGACTTAAAAAGACCTAGATATTTTCATCACAAACGGTTCCAAGAAAACAACTGTGTGTGATGTTGTACATATTTTTTATTAGTTGTGAAAACGAATTTGGAGTAAAGTGGCAATGGATGGTGTTCTAAATGAACGAGGAATTTTGTACTACTAATACAACTGTCATGTCAAATTTTGGAAAATTTCTAGGGTCATTTGACCTTTTAAGACATTTAAGTGATTTTCTAGCAGTGAGGAATGAGGAGGAAGTATTTTTTGGCTTGTAAAAACGAGGCACCTGCTTGCGTAATGCAATGACCCTGGTGGGTCCCTACTGTCAGCCACTCCATGTACAGTCATCTCCTGATTCCTCTTGGTTGTTGACCATGTTTTTTTTGCGGGGAGGTTGTTGACCATGTTGACAACGCCAGACGGCGGTGGGCACAGCGAGCAAACCATGGCGGAGAATGACGGCGAGGCCTCGGACGGGAACGAATAGCAGTCGTGGAAGATGCGGTAGTGTAGTGGCAGGTGGAGGGGAGTACGAGGGCAACAACTTGTAACTCAAGCTTACAAACGGTACAAAAAGCCCAAGGATTAATTGTTCATCAAATTTTTAGACAAAACCCAGATTGAACATGGCAGTAACATCTAACCCGACCACTCTTTTTCGCAGTCACTAACAAATGGATCGGTCTGATCCATAAAATCAACATCCTGTGCAAAAAAATTATTTCAGGATGACTACAACTTGTTGTAAATAGAAGCCGAGCATGTTTAGAAGCCCATTTGTCCACCTAAAACTTATTTTTTTGCAGTCCAACGTTTCCGTCCGTGAGAAATCTCTTGCGATAAAACTTAAGCCTCATGGACAATAGTAACCTCGCATTCAACAGGAAGAATGTCACAAAGCTTCTGTTTGCCTGGTTGGATGCATATCCTTCCATCGTTATTGCACTCAAACGAATGTCATGAGAACTAAGAAAATCCTGGTGCTTATTACGCCACCGATTGGTTATACGTTTTTTTCATGTGGTAGCACTGCCTAAGTAGAATTAAAGATTGAAAACAGTTAAGGTCTGAACAAAGAGTATGTCGAAAGAGCGACAATTGTATGATTAATTCTAGTACAATATATATGAGCTTTCAATGTGCATGAAATCATCACCTCTATATATAAATTCTCCAGAGATGGAACGCATCGCAGGAAGCCAATAATTATGTTCAGATCAAAACTAAACATTCCGATATATAAATCTTGACAGAATCCAGCAGCATTGATAGGCTATCCATGGACGAACTCTTCATTGAGCATATAACATAATATTAGTACCCAAAGTGTACTCCAAGATGATATAAAACTTATGCGCACAAATGAAAAATGCACCTTATGATTACAAATATGTAGATGATAATATACAGTACCTGAATAAGTGTGGAGCCAAATACCATCTTGTTGTGGTCATCAAATGGATCATGAATTACACCCAAGGTCTCCAGTTTGGGCGCAGAGATGATAGTTATTTGCGAAGGTGTGTAACAATTTTGAAGGAGAAACCTTTGAAGTGAAGGGGCATCTTCGATGATGAGCTATTGTGCTTCAAAACAAATTCCAATGCTTTTAAGGTGAGGCGACTTTATTTTGAGATAACTGATAGGGATTTCTATTCCCAAAACAATCAGCGAGCGCTCCAGGGCAGGCAACTGGAGTGGATGATGTTGTGCAGTGAGGCCTCTGACAGATAAACCACCACAAGCGGAAGTTTTGATAGCAATGGGAGTCGAAGCATTTGTACCAGATCATTTGGTAGATGGCACCGGGTGAAGGTGGCGGTGTGGAGAGAGGAGGAAAACCGCGAGATGGACAACGGTTGTGTGGGAACGAATTCTTGACGTGTTTGTGGTATGAAACTTTCGTGGTAATGGTAGAACTCAAACTGCTAGAGCTTTTCGAATTCAGGGGATGTCAGCCAAGCGTCCACCGTGCCGGGTATGGACAACAGGTAGCATGTCAGGATGCAGAGGCGTTCAACGGGGCCCTACTGGTGGGAGGATATGATGGCTCTGAGGAGATCAAATTTAGGAAGGACAAATATCTGACGACAGTCGAGATTAAGGGGCACGGTGCACCATAGAGGGCGCCACCGAGTTGAGAGGACTTGTGTGCAGCAACAATCCTTGGTGGGGAGAAGCGAGATGATCTCCTCAAGGATGACATCCGGGAGATCGCTGATGCGGTCCACCGGAGATTCCATTGGTTCCTCAGATCCGGGTGGGGGGGGGCTCGCCGCTTCTCCCCGCGCTACCGAGTGTGGTATCTACAACCGGCGTCGCCGCTGGCGGGAGCGTCATCTTCTTGGCGCTGGGGCCAACCGACTCCATTTTCCTTGTGGGTGTCGTACCGAGCTCACGGGTTGAGTAGAGTAGCCAGAGACGAGCCTAGTGGCAGTGTGAGTGGGGAAGAAGGGGGGTTGGGGTTTTCTGTAGGAGTGGAAGAAGAGGAGCAGGCGTTTTTCTATACTAGTGAGTAAGAAGGTGAGCGGGAGTTTTCTGGACGAGTGAGGAAGATGGGGAGCGGGGGGAATTAGGGGGCGACGGAAGTGGGAGAGTCCAGCGAGCTGTAGTATAAGTGGAAGCGAGGAGGAAGGAGGGTTTTCCTAGGATCGCCCCCTCTTCAATAAATATGGGCTTCCCCTCGCAAAAAACAAAAACAAATGGGCTTGAAGATTAATAGGCTTTGTATAGGCCCAGTCGGCTGCCCGTGTTTCGTACTGGAGGGCCTTGTGCTAGAGGCAGCCCGAGACACTCTCCAGCTTATTGGCCATTCGAAAGAAAAAAAAGAGACGCCTCCAGCTTATGGCTACTCATCGGTAACCTTTTTCAACTTGGCATCCACCAAATTAGAGGATGGGGTACTGGATGCAGAAACTCACACTAGTCGCGTAGCGCGGCAAAGTGAGGTGTCAAATAACAAGCCTACAGTATACTTACTAGATTGTGAAGGTTCACAGGCTAGTCAACATGTACATTAAACTAAGCTTCAGAAGATACGATATGCATACTAACATTCATAAGAACAAAAGTTCGGCATGTTTATGCATCTCAATGATTCTCTGAGCAAAGGGCCTCCCTGCGCACGCATTAATTTCCTCAATTTCCTGGGCATGCTTGTTTCTTCTCAATGTTGCGAGCACTTTGAGCATGTTGGCAACTCCACAGCTAGCTACCTGCCTCATCTTTCAATTGATGTTGACACATTTGCAGCAAACACATGAGGCAATAGAGATGACTCAACATGAGTCTATATTGTGCAGTTCCCCTGAAATCATCTTCATTGTCCTGAATCTGAAAAGATAGGAAAACAATAACTATACTTAAACGGTGTTGCAAAATAGTAGCACATATCAATAGCTCGGCATGACAAAACATGATCATCTAGATGAAGAGGATACTGACCTGCCTGAGGAAGATTATATATAATTTCATAGGTCCTTGGTTGATTTCCACCTTCAGTTGTACTGCTTGTTTGCTACTCCACACATGACAGGATCGTTCCGCACTGCAATCAGCAAGTCAACATACTAATAAGCTTATTTCATCTTGCGGTGGTGATTGTACCTAGTTACGAATGTAGGAATATCTGGAGTACCATGAGGTTAGCTGACAGTAGGTAGATGCAGCCATATAAGTTTTGTGCGGTGCTACCAAAATTTAGGTTTGTATCCCTTCCCGTTATGAGAATTTTTCTTGAAGTTGGTAGAATGTGACGGCTTGTTCCTTGCATCAAACTTGCCTTTCCCCTGAGATTTGTTCTTGTTGTTTTGGGGCTGGTTGGGCTAGAAATTCTTCTCACGTACCATGTGGGCACTAGAATCTCCCTCAGCGACCAAAGCACGTGTGTATTTTGCTATCGCCTTCTCTTCAAAATGAAGAGTGCTAATGAGATCCAAAACGGAAAACTCATGTCTCTTGTTTTTCAGAGAAGTACAAATTGTTGCCAACGTCGGAGGCCCCAAACCTGGCCTCGAACGCAGCCCACGTGTATTTGCCGCTGTCAAATGACATATATGAATCCATAATGGAATCGTCAAGAACACTCAGCAAGCGGCTTTGAAGAGGGTATCCATGTTCTCAAAAGCTTCCTGCTGTGTAGGATTAAGATCGCCCTCGGGCTTACCCTTAGTGGCTTCATAGCAGTACATGATCTGAAACCAATATACTGTTCTTGTGCGCCACCTTTTATACTGCACCCCCTTAAAAGTAGGCGGCTTTAAAAGTACAGCAAAACCACATGGAGTAAATTTCCTATAATCAGGTTTCGGATTGGACTGTTGAATATATGAGCAATTTACTATGAGATGAAATCTGAATCAACAGTAAATAGATCATGACGGCAATTGCAAAGATCAAAGTAATGATACGGACTAAACCAGGAGGACAGAATCACATACTGTACAGCGGGAGTACAACCGATGTGGTTGATGTTTGTCACTCATGTCATTGATGAAGAGGTTACCGAGGTCGGGGAAGAAGGCTGTCGTTGAGGAAGTCGTCGCTGGCAGCAGTCACAGGAGTGCGCTCCCCAAAAACCTGATCGCCCCTCTCCCGTACAGGATCATGAAAGGCGGGGTTCGGAGGACTGCTGTCCCTTCTCGCAGTGCACGCCGGAAGGAGGGATGGAGAAGAATTGCGTGGCGGCGCTAAGATCTGGAATGGTGCGAAACCATATGATACAGCGGCGGCTAGGGTAGAGCCTGTCAGGTCGGTCGTGCGAGTAAGACCAAGTAGTATAATAGTAGGCCTTTGGCCCCAACCCCATGTCCAAGTCAACAATAGCCCCACTATCCAGAAGAATCAGAAACGGCTGAGTAATTAAGGCGTCTGTTAATTATTAATTAATGACTTAGTAAATTTTTTGACTCACACCACACTTAGAGCATGGTTAATAGTATAGCCAATGTCCGGCTATATGAAGTTGACACATCATCTAGAACCAACCTAATACGGAGCCCGCTTACAATAGTTAGTCCCTTTAGCATAATACTATATCATTAATAATGGCCCCACCTTTCGTCTCACAAAGTATGTGTAGTCTGAAATGCCGGGAGTGCAGCGGGCGATGCCTTCAGTCGGTGCGCCGCTTCAACGGCGGAAGCAGTGAGAGGTTGTGTCGCCCTGACTTGCCATCAATGTGGAGCGGCGGGCTCAGCTGTGGCCGGGCGGGAAGGTTTCGATTTTTTATTCAGTTGTTGTGCTGCTACCGTCCAATATTCGCGTGTGGTTGTTTCTAGAATAAAAAAGGAGGTACTCCTACTTATGTTACCCCCACTATGGCTAACCTTGTGCTTGGCTCTTTGCCTCTTCCGGAAGTCGAACAATAATGGTTGTACTACAGTAGTACTTCTGGCAATCTAACACCAAATGAACTGTTGCACGTCCACCGCTTGTAAGCAAAAGTTTCTCCTCGTGTTGAGAGCCACCTCGCACACGTTGGCGAGGGAGAAGGCGTAGTAAGCAAGCTTCTCATCATTCTGCGAGTTGACGGGGCACATCAAAGTTATTTAGTACGTACTCTCTCCAAAAAAGGGCTGACCATGTCATGGCTACCATCCCGTGCTCCGTCGTTGAGTACTTGCACTATTCACATGCCATCGAGGAGAAAAAATATTGCGTATAGGCGTAGGTGCCATCGAAGTGCACGACTCACTTACGCACTGCTTATCCGATTTTCTCCATTTTCTTGCATGACACGTGCACCTTGATGCTAGATGTCTCGCATGTTGGCAATAGGATGAACAAAGCTCACGTAAAAAAGAGTGGAAGAACATAGATTCCCGACGACCGAGAAGGAGCAAGGAACCTCGCGGTGGAGCGTCTGCAATGAACCTTGCGCGTTTCCCCTGTTTTTTGCCGCATGCCTGCCTACAAATAAATAAAAGAACATGAACTGCTTGCTAACCACTAGAGACGATACATCAGGATGCTAAGTTGAAGATATTTTATTAGTTAATACTAGAAAAAGAGCCCGTGCATTGCAACAAGAGAGAAAACATAACACACGCTCTTAACTCAACAACCATCACTCAAGACCACAATAGGTCCATCTCCTTTCTTTTTGCGAGGCATCATATTTCTGTTGCCGCTTATCTTCCTTCTCACTCTCGCCGGCGATGGCCTCGGTGTTCACACAAAACAACAAAAAACGTGTGTTGAATATGGTTAATCATAAGGCGTCTCTCTCTCCCTCTCTCTCTCTCTCTCTCTCGCTCGCTTCTCTCACTCTCGCGATGAGAAATCTGTTGTTTTCCCCTGCGACATTTTTCAGAGGTATGCATGTGTAGTTATCGATGTTTTTTTCCGTATATGGTCATAGTGGGGTGTTTATTTGCAATTGGGATCGCCGCCGGTATGGAAAAAAAGAATCTTGCTCTATAAATTATAAGTTTGCTTCCATAACAATATTTTAAAAATATTTAACAGGTAAAATTAACATCATATTTAGATTCCATTTTTCTAATAAAATTTCATATATAATATGTTGAAATCAAAGTTACGGTTTAAAAGATACAGATAATTTAGTTTGATTCAAATATATTCTAAAATCATAGTTAAAAATACTTAATAGGTAAAAATAATCTCATATTCATATTCTACATATTTTTTTAATCAAATTTCATATATAACATGTTCAAATCGGAGTTATGGTTTAAAAGATATGGATGATTTTAAAAAGCATTTGTTTGACTTAAATATGATCCGCAGATGAATTACCTAAAACAACAGGGGGGGTTTCGAAAAATGTAAAATAACGGTTCGGGTGTGACTTAAGTCTGGACGGCGGATTGATTTCAGGAAAAGACAGGGACTTTTGTGTAAAACACAAAAATAACGATTCATTTTAACTTAAAACAGGACTGCGGATTGAATTCTCTGAAATAGAGGGACTTTTCTAAAAAAAATGCCATGACAGATGATAGAAACTCAATTTGCTTTATTATTAGGTAAAGATTGATAACCACGCAAGAAGCCACACATGTACAGGACGCATGCAGCCACGCATGTACACACGCCAACGCACTAACTCATGTCGATCCAACTCATGCACAAACGCGCACAGCATGGAGCACACAACGCACGTACACAACACATGCATGCACACATACTCGGTCAAAGAATGCACGTGAATAACACATGCATGCACACACACTCGGTTGTATGGAGGCGTGCGCCATCTGCGGTAATGTCCGGTTCGTCGTGCTATGGCGAAGCTCGCACACAACGGCGCCTACGCATCTCTTGCAGCACCTCTTTGCCATCGTTCCTCAATGACTAGCCAGAAACAAAGACGACTGCAACCTCGGCCTTAGAGATAGCAGTGATGGAAAAGCACACACACTACACTCACACAAGCACGTATAGAGTGCCCACGACGTGGTGCATCCCCAGTCGCCTCTACTCCTTCTGCGCATGTTGTCTATGAAGGCGGTTGCATGCCTAATGATGATGTGGGTGAGATCTTCTAGGACTCAGATGATGACGAGGAGGGTGTCTCCAACTGTGTTCCTTGGCTCGCACGTCTTGCATCACGGTGGTCGAGCTTGGAGTCATTCATCTGGTACACGTGGCATCTCAGATCTGGACACAAGGTGACGTGCACCGTCAAGGGGGTCAGGGCAGACGCGACCTCTCACTGCATCCGTTATTTGAATCGGCGTGCCGTCCCAGGGCGCCGCCTGCTGCACTCCTAGTTGTACCCGCCTCCTCGCCGCATTCAAAAACCTAGTACATTTACTAGTATGTATACACGTGCAAGGCACGTCTTAATATAACTGTTCCGTGCAACGCACGGGCAGCTTACTATAGATTAGTATGACCAAAAATTGAACTAATATTATACTCCCTCCATTCCTTTATATAAGGTATATTTTTTTGATAAAATTCCACAATTTAAGGTTCATTTCTTCCAATTTCTCATAATTCCATCATTACCCCTTCCAAAAAAGGAGAGTATCTCTCCCCTGATTGCATGCATCTTTTGTTGTAAAGAGGAAAAAAGAAAGTATCTCTCTCTTGATTGTGTTTATCTCTTACTTTCCTTGACTAATGATTTAGTTGCCGCTAATCAATGATTTTTCCAAGGTTAATTTCGTCCTAACATGTGTATAAATATGTGCCTTGGTCACCATGCCGGAAATAATACACCTTACATAAAGGAATGGAGGGAGAATATAGTATGATAAATGCTGATGCATGTCACCTAAAATTATATCATTGAAAACTATGTTCAAATACTAATCCAATGATATAGTATTCGTTGACAAGCACTAACATTTTGTCAGTTAGATCTTCAGTCAAATTCAATGGGGGACTAATAAACCACGACCGATGTAGTACTAGTGTAGATGGCGGCGCTGCACGCGAGTCTCACGGCAGTAACGCCGTCATATCACAAAACCCAACCACTAATAAGTGGCCTGGTAAAATAAACGGACAAGCAACCAGCACATCCCTCCGTCTTGATTGTTCTAGAACACAAGTGAGGTAGCAGCAGTGTACTGTTCATGCGAATCCTACTAATATTGGTCGTTGGATTTAGAAGATCAACAGTTATGATTGATGTTCTTAGTCCTATTTAAAATTGGTACACTATATAGTAGTATAGATATATATAGATATAGATATAGATATAGATATAGATATAGAAACCCGCGTGGAAAGCGAGAAACCAACTCCGGCCACACATGTCCGCTCAGGAGCAGGACGCCGCCCAAGCTCCTCCTTCCACCATTTTGTCCACTCTTACGGCGGCATCCGACGGTCAGGAAGAGCAGTTCTCCGCCATAAAAGTCGTTTGGGTGGCCGGTTGAGCCCGGTAGCTCGCTTCTCCACCTACCTAGCCTAGCCCGTCGGAGGTAGTTGCCACACTAAGCCAGCGCATGGTTTCGCAGCTGGCCTCTCCAATACATCTCAAGGATGAGTGCCGACTTGCTCCACGCCGGCTTGTTGGGAAGCACGGCGGCACGGGCATCGTCGCTGCCCTCGATGTTGTTGTGTCGTACAACGCCTCTAGTGTCTGCTACTGCGCCATCCACCGTCAACGCGCGCGTAGCCACGACATGCAGGCAGAGAAAGAAGCCGTCGCGGATGTCGACGAGGTGATGCTGCTATGCAGATGTGGACGAGGTGATGGGCAGCACGTCCCCGCCCGCCGCCATCATCGAGGAAAAGTTGAACACGGGAGGTCGTCACCGATAGTATCCCATGAAGGCCACAGCCGAGGCGACGTCGGCGAATACAACCGGTGTCTTGCTCGATTCTTCTTCTGTTGGATGCTGGAGGAGGACAAAGAGATCGGGTGGCGACCATTTAGATTAGGTATTTTAATTCTACTAGGCTAGTTGTAATGGGAGTATTATAGGTAGTATCATGCATGCTAACTACTCCCTCCGTTCCTAAATATAGGAGTATTATAAGAGCATGGTTAATAGTATAACCAGCTGATGGCTACATGACACTACCACGTCATCTATAGCCAACCTTGTAGCCTTCAAGTATAATACTCCCTCCGTCTAGATGTCATCTTACGAAAACCAAATAATCCCAAAATACTTAGGTGCGGTGCATTAACTTCTACCTCGTTTCTTGTTTCTTGACATATCAACCAAAGAGATGTGGGTGTGCATGCTTTTAATCACTTGAGACTAGCAAACACGACATGCAGTGGTTAGTTCATTGCATGCAATGCTATTAACTAGCAAATAAACATTAAGTTCTCTCATCTCTTCCAAAATTCAAACAATGATGATGGTACTATAGTCGATTGTTTATGTACTAGTAAGCAAAGCTTCTGCTCATTTGCGAGTAGACCGGACACATCAAAAGTAGTGCATTAGTCTCCAAAAAGGATTGACCATGTCCATGGCTACCATCCCGTGCTCCGTCAATCAGTGTGTGCTTCTCCTCGTTCTACGAGTTGATGGGACACATCAAATTTCATATGTATTCAATACTCTCTCCAAAAAGGGCCGACCATGTCCATCAGTCCATGGCTACCATCCCGTGCTCCGTCATTGAGTACGTGCAGTATTCACGTGCCATCGAGGAGGAAAATATTACGTAGTACTAGGTGCCATCATAGTGCAAGACTCACTTACGCATTGCTTATCTCCATTTTCTTGCATGACACGTGCACCTTGATGCTAGATGTCCCGCGTGTTGGCAAAAGGATGAACAAAGCTCATGTCAAACAAAAGAGTGGAAGAACATAGATTCTCGACGACCGAGAAGGAGCGAGGAACCTCGTGGTGGAGCGTCTGCACTGATAGTATTTTATATTATTTAGTGATATAAAATCAACCACGGTAGACCTGAAGAGTACGAAACACGGCAGCCCAGTGTAGTTACATCATTAGTGTACGTGGCCAACCCACACTATCACCATATTTCTTGGTCTCCGTGCGACACCTAGCTCTAGCAATCCACCAGCCCATATCACTTCTCGCTCCTCATCTCTCTCAAAGTGCGGTGGGCTAGCGTTTTTGCTGTCTATTGAGGTCGGTTAACTCATCACATGTTAGCGACATGCCAAGAGCATTCTAAAAAAAATATTGTAATATATTGTTATGGCAAGAAGAGGAAGCGCTATGACCGATGGACCAAAAAAGACAGGCGTGTCGTGCCATGAGTGGGTCCAGTTTCTCATTTTGAACTTGTTTGGTGTAGTAGTAACACTTGGTTTTGACTATTGGTAAGATTTTATATACTCCCTCCGTCTAGTGAATAAGTCATCTTAGATTGTGCACCATGACCAAGGAAGAGGGGAAAACGAGAGAAATTAATATTTATTTGCTAATTAATAGCATTGCATGCAATAAACTAACCATTGCATGTCATGTTTGGTAGTCTAAGTCATTGAAAACATGCACGCCCCACATCTCTTATTAGTGGATATGTCAAGAAACAAGAAATGAGGTGGGAGTTAATGCACCGCGCCTAAGTATTTTGGGATTATTTGGTTTTCGTAAGGTGACTTATACACCTAGACGGAGGGAGTAGGGCCTAATGTATTCTTCGAGGATGCCTTTGACTATTGATTAGATTTTATATAATTTGAAAATTATAGCATTCGAAGATCCATTCACGTTTCGTTTTCAAAAAGAAAAAAATATCCTTTCACGTACGAATTTGACTGTATGCTTTGAGCAACTTGCATGTCCTATACTGCTCCTATTTGGATACTCTAACTTAGCTGGAGGTTAGACTAACTCATGACTAACCCAGAACTAACTATAGCCAAAGAGGTGTTTCGGTGATAGGGTTAGATTGACAATAAATGCACTTGATGGAGAGAGAAAAGTGATTTTTCAGTGGGCCCAAGGAGGTACTTACTGTGGCAAAGGTGAAGTGATGGTTGCTTCGCCCAAGCAACTTATTACTCTGGGAATATGGGACTACCAGTGGATTCAAGGAACAGAGAAATGATGGTTGCTTCGTCCGAGCAACTTACTGTGGCGAAGGTGGGGCTCTGTGATTTGACTGCTCACTAGTCATTACTAATGCGGCGCAACGACCAGGGTGAATCTTTCCCTGTAGTTGTGCACTCAATATTGCTGCACGGCAGGTGGAGCCGGATGAAGGATGTCCCACATGTCGGCAAAACGAAGTTGAATTGTATCTGGCATTGCTATCAACCCTTCGGGATTTGTTTATATGTACACATAATTTTAATGAAATTGTATTATGATGATATGAAGGTTTCAACTTTGGTTCCCGCGGGACGTGTGTCCTCTTGCCTCAAGATTATCTCATTACAACATCCAATCAAATACAAATGAAACTACCATGGTTGCTAATGCATCTCAATGGTTCGCAGATCAGCGCCAATATTCACATCACAACTGAAGAAAAAGTTGTGAGAAGGTGTATAAATAAAGAAAAATATATAACTGATCAATGTTGTTTGTAGGCATGGGTCCATTTCCTGGGCACAGTGTTCATTGCTTGGCAACTAGTTTCACCCAGCGCTATAGAAAAAAAGAGGGTCTACGGAGGACACCACAATCCGATCATTTTGTGCAGCTCCACTAAAATCGAGCTGACCATCCCGGTTTGCAAAGATATCCAGTCAGTGTGATTACAATAATAGTGGAACTAGATGATGAAACATAACACACGCAAATAGAAGCCGATTACCTCTGCGATCTCTCTTTAGGACTAACTACTTGTTGGACAAGATTAGGCATGAGTTGGATGAGGAGGATAGCAAAACCAATCTCCCTTTCTGCAGTCCCACGGAAATGTAAAAACGTTGCCCGTGTGACATTTTGGCAGAACTGCACAAAACACTCTTAAGAAAAAAAAGTGATTTGGGCAGTTCACCAAAATGTCGCAATAGCAACAAGGTGAAATGGCTAGCCCTGTTTGGCAAAAGAGGTATAAAGGGAACAATTACTGGCGAATAACACGAGTTGAAGACACATACACCGACAAAAAAGAAGAATATTCCATGTAATTAGGGAAAGATAGTAGCATGGTGGTTTATCAAAAATGGTTTGAGGACGAGATTGCAAGATAGAAAGTACGCCGGCCGAGATACGTTTTAAGCAAACAACTAAAGAAGATCCACATGCAGCAACGTGGGAAGATGGGCAGTGGAGCAAGGCCGAAGGAAGCAGTACCTGAGGGTCATCGGGATGTTACTAGGAGGGCGTCGGCGGCCGGGATCTGCCCATACTGCGGCAGCGAGCAAGTGGCGAAGGCCCTACCGTGCCGGAGCTTGGTTAGAGAGAACTGCGGGTACCGCAGATCGGGACGTGCTGCCTCAACGTCGTTGAACGGAGAAACGATGCACATCCTCCCTTTACGCCGGTGGACGGGATGCGGCTGGATCATTGACCAACAGTGGGAGAGAGAGGCCACTACCACCTTGTGTGAGATGGTGTGACGAGAGCCAAATCCCGGCAGGCAGGCTCCGTTGTATATAGTGGAGCGGATTTTTCCATTTTCCCCACGGCAATCGTTTTATATTATGTACTACGCGCCATTGAGGAGGAATATATAACTTTATTTAATACAAACACGTCAAGTCGAACTTTGTTCCGTCTAGGCGTGGTACCCGACCCTCCTTCGAGTAAACAACAGCTACATGCGTCAAATTATCACGTGGGCTGCCTTTTCATACAGAAACAAACTCCACCATGTACCCGCATGGGTGTGTCTAGGAACAAGACGTGAGTACATGTGTCCTGCGTGCACCTCTTCTTTAGGTGCAGGTACATACGTGGGTGGGTGTGAGAGAGATGGTTTGTGCGAAACCGAGGCAATGTGTCAATGATATCTCAAACAAAAAATGTAACATATACAATGTGTGTGAAACAGAGTCATGGATATATCATATATAGAGGGAGCGATCCACGAGAAGAGAGTGGAGGGATCATCAACGTGAGATATTGATAGAATCAAAAACAGGGATGAAGTGTGTGGCTGCGTGATCGATAAAGAGTGCCATCGAATTTGTGTTTGCCCACGTCAAAGATACAGGGCGGCTGGCTTACTGGAATTTGAGAGGGCAGAGGTGCAGTTTTTCTCTATGGAATGGATACCTACCTACAACGTTCGACTATCTCGGTGGGGGGAGGGGGCAGAGACCTAACTATAGAGAGGTAGATCGACTAGTATATGTGTGGAGAAGGAGAGAGACCTAGCTATGTATAGAGGGAGATCAATCGGCATCCGTTGATATGTGTAGCAGATGAATAAGGTTGGGAGAAAGACAAAGGTAGAGTGATGGAGCGTTGGTAGTGGAGTGGCGTCTCACAAATGGTGGGAGAGGCCTGCTAGACAAACAGAGGGTATGAGTGCAATATCAATAAGAGAGGGCGAGATGTCTGTCTGTCTATAAACGTGCGTGTGAGAGATTGGTCAGGAGGTATGCAAGGATTATGAGGGGAGACGATATGTGTGGCAAGCATACCTAACTACATAGGAAGATCAACTATCGTGTGTCCGAGAAAAGGAGAGACATAACTAGTGACGTAAGTCTATCGGTGCATGGGGAAAAGAATTAGTAGACCTAGCTATATGTAGGGAGATCAGTACGTATACATGATGTCGGTGTACAAAAAGAGGGGTACACTTTTTTGTACCCCTATAACTGTGCACGGACAGTCTGAGCCACGGGCACCACCACACCAAGCAAGGCAAGGGAGGTGAGCCAGGGTAAGACCGAAGCTCAAGGGAACTAGGATGACGCCAAGGCCAAGACCACGAAGAGCAAAAGGGACGAAGCGGACTCCCCCGGCAAGATCCTTGTCGGGAGACAGCTTTGGCAACCCCGGCAAGACCCTTGCCACGGCGACTCGCCCCATGCCTACGGAGCAAATTACCTTGAGTCCACTGCCCCCAAGGGGCAAGGATTCGGGAGACATCCCCGTGGCGGCATGCAGATCTTTGTGAAGACATTCAAGATCAGATACGCACTAAGAAGACGACGACCTTTGGCGAGATACCAGCCAGGGAAGACCACGAGACCCCTGGCAAGCGCCTTGCCGGGGATGATAGCAGGCGCCTCGGCAAGACCCTTGTCGGGGCCCCGGAAAGGCCCTTGCCAAGGACATCCGCAGGGCCACCATCAAGCCAACGCCGACTAAACCTCCACCACCGACGCATGCAGCTGCCGACCCAACCAGCCGGGCAGGCACCTGCGTGGCGGCATGCAGATCTTCGTGAAGACCCACCACTGCGCCACCACAGCTGCCTGCCTACCTACATGGCATCACAGGCATCGCTGGCCAGGGCGCGTGTCTACAAAAGAAGGAGCGGCGACGGACGGGACAAGTTTCTCACCCGTCCCCGATAAAGCAAGGACACCTAAGCAAGACGCATTAAATGCGCCTTGTCATATAATGCGAGGGATAACCTCACATCACTGTACCCTTTCCATCTCTTGTGTGCCACTGTGGTGACCCCTTTTTCTATAAAAGGAGGCCCGAGGCGACCAGGAGAGAGATTCGGCTTTTTTTTGGAGCTCCTAATGCCCCAGAGCTAGCTCAAGAACAGGAATATACATCCACCAAAGCAGGAGTAGGGTTTTACGCATCCTTGCGGCCCGAACCTGGATAAACAAACTGTGTACTATCTGTTTGATCCGCTCTTCTCACGACCACGCGCCCCGCTAACCGTAGTAGGGATTCTTGTGATCCCATAGGTGTCGTTCCCACCGACATCTTTGGCGCGCCAGGAAGGGGGCGCAGTTGTGAGAATCGGCTTTAGCAGTTAGTTCGACGCTTCTTCATCATCATGGCGCCCAAGAAGAAGACGGCGGTGGCGGTTGGCCAGTCGGAAGCCGGACAGCCCGTCCCGATGTGGGCGAGCAGCGGACTGGCCGCAGAAAGGACCCGGGGCACTGCTCGCGAACACCAACGCCATCCCAGCAGCCAGAGTTTGGGAGGCGGTGATGTTTGTGTGCCTGGTAACGGGCCACACATCGCCAAATCCAAAGGCGGAGCCAGGCCCTCCGCGGGTGGAGCGAGGCCTTCCAAGGTCATCGCCGCCCCACCCGAGGGCGACGCAAGGGCCTCCAAGACTCCCACGCCAGCGCCAACAACGCGCTCCTCCCAGGCAGCGCGCGACGAACGGTGTCATCACGCCGAAGATCCCGGGCGTCGCCGCGGGAAGAGCCCCGAGCGCCACTCCCGGGACGTAGAAGACCTGCCCGCTCGCCGAAGCACTGGTGACAATGGCATGCGACCGGGGGTCGTGATAGAGCTCCTTCTGACATGGTCAGAAGTCGAAGCACATCGCGATCCGTGCAGGTTCCGCTGCCACCGACGCCAGCAGAGGCCCTGGCGCGCACAGTTGCTCCTCGACTTTCCTCCCACTACGGGGAAACTCGACGAATGGAGAGCCACTATCCGAAGCCTTGTTGCGGTGCCCAACAAAGATGAACCAAGTCCGGTGGGGCCCCGGGTCGACGCTCCGATGGGGTCCCACGCACCAGTGGCGGAAAGGCCGGCGATGCTGCAACCACGGTGCATTCACCTCTTCCCAATCCGATACCGCGGACGCCAGCTTGTCGCGATGTCACGGGCGACGACATTTCCATAGCATCGTCTGACCCACGGACCCACTGTGACCAGTGCCAAGTTCTTCGGGAACGAGCCCATGAAGACGCTCGAACCACTATCAAGCGCCCGCGCAGAGCGCGCCACCAGTCAGACAGGCGAGCAGGGCCTGCTGCGAACCACCCAGCCCCGGAGAGCCCTGGAAGACTACCTTACGAGGTAGGCTGTCCGTCTTTTACCCGTGAGCTGCGGCAGTTCCAGTGGCCCACTCGCCGCACCTTCAAACCTGACGTTGGCGAGAAGTACAACGGCAAGACACACCCGTCTGAGTTCCTCAGCATCTACACCATCGCGATGCAAGCTGCCAGAGCCCGCGACGATAAGGTGCTTGCGAATTCCTTTCCATTGGCTCTTAAACCCAACACCATGTCGTGGTTGATGCACTTGCCGGTAGACTCTATTTCCTCCTGGTCAGATTTGTGCCATGAGTTTGTTGGCGCCTTTACTGGAGATCACCAAGCCCATGGCCAAGCAAGCGACCTGCACGTCATTCCCCAGAAGGGAGGCGAGAGTCTGCGCAAGTATATACAGAGGTTCAGCCGGGTACAGTACAATATCCCTGATGTTCACCCTGCCGCCATCATTAGCGCGTTCCATCAGAACGTGCGTAACCGCAAGATGCGCGAAGAGCTGGCAATGAACAAGGTGAAAGATGTGGCATAACTCTATGTTCTTGCTGACAGATATGCCCGAGCTGAAGACGGAAGGAAGTACCCCGGCGAAGATGCCGGCGTGGAAACTGACTCCTCAGATGAGGATACTGCCGCCCCGGCGAAGAAAGGCCGGCGCCGCAACAAGAAGTGCAAAGGTAAAGCCGTGCTTGCCGTCGAGGGATCTGACGACGCCGGCTCCGCCAAGAAAACCAAGGCAGATGACCCCGGCAAGGAAATTGCTGGATGTGTCGCCTGCCGGGCCTTGGCGGCTGCCGAGAAGCCAGGAAACTCCGACAAGCAATACTGCAAGTCCATCGCACCAAAGGCCATGATCTCCAGAACTGCCGACAGGTTGAGCTCCTTGCTGAGAAGCAGAGGGCTGAATATGAGAGGCGCGACAAGGAGAAAGGCCAGGATGGTGCTGAGGGGTCCGGCAAGAAGCATGACGGCCAGGCGGACCGTCGCGGCAAAGATAAACAACAGGAGAGGCCCGCCTGGGGCCGTGACAAAAAGCCAGAAGACGATGATCGCGAAGAAGACGATGAGTCTGGTGACCAAGAATTTCAGAAAGCTACGGAGGCCATGTGCGTCGATGGCGGCGCCTCGCTGCATACCTCTCACCGCCAGCTTAAACAGTGGGCGCGTGAGATTACAGCGGCAGAGCCGTCGTTTGATGCCCAAAGGCCGCCGAAGTGGTCCAGCACAGCTATCATTTTTGACACTGAGGAACACCCTGATTGCACTACTGCAGTCGGGTGCTTGCCATTGTTGGTTTCACCAACAATATGCAACCTCAAGGTGACAAAGATGCTAGTCGATGGCGGGGCCAGTCTGAACTTAATCTCGCCTGCCGTGATCGAGAAACTACAGATTCCTGATGAAGACCTCGAAGAGACAGGCACGTTTCAGGGGGGTCAACCCGGGAAGAAGTCAACCAAAGGGAAAGGTCACGTTGTCCGTGACTTTTGGGAGTGATTTGAACTACAGGACAGAAAGGATTGTGTTCGACGTTGCCAAGATCCCCTTGCCTTACAACGGGATCCTTGGCCGCCCAGCGCTGGCCAAGTTCATGGCGGTGTCACATTACGCCTACAACACCCTGAAGATGCCGGGGCCTGTGACGATCATCACCGTCCCATCAGACAAGAAGGATGCGCTATATTTGCGCTGACCAACTCTACCAACAAGCAGTTGCAGTAGCCGCCACTGCTAAGGCGCTTGCTCCTAACGCTGGAGCCCCGGGAAGGAAAAAGAAGAAGACCGGTGAGACCTCAGGCACCCACTCCGGCAAGCGCACCTCTTCGGAGTGTAGCGCTCCCGTCGAGGACGTGCCAGAGAGCTCCACCGACAGAAACAAGAAGTCTAGGGCCACACCGCCGGGAACCAAGAAGGTTTCTGTCAAGGAGGAAGGCACGGGAGTGGCTTTTACCATAAGCTCCGCCCTTGACGACAAATAGAAAGACGCGCTCGTCACCTTCCTGCGGGCGAATGTCGATGTGTTTGCATGGCAAGCATCCGACATCCCCAGCGTTCCCAGGAAGGTGATTGAGCACCACCTTGCTGTCTGTCCTCATGCACGGCCCGTCAAGCAGAAGGTCAGAAAACAAGCCTTGGAACGACAAGAGTTCATCACAGAGGAGATCCGGAAACTGGAAGCAGCGGGTTTGGTAAGAGGACTGCTCCATCCAACGTGGTCGGCCAATCCAGTGGTAGTGCGCAAGGCAAATGGGAAGTGGAGGATGTGCATTGATTACACAGATATCAGTAAGTCTTGTCCCAAAGACCCCTTCCCGTTGCCGCGCATCGACCAGATTGTTGACTCCACGGTTGGGTGTGATCTGTTGTCATTCCTCGATGCCTACTCCGGCTACCACCAGATCTTCATGACAAGAGAAGACGAAGAGAAAACGGCATTCATCACCCCATGTGGTACGTATTGTTTCATACGGATGCCTTTTGGGTTGAAGAGTGCTGGTTCAACGTTTGCAAGGGCGGTCCAGATTGGTTTTGAACCCCAGCTCCATAGAAAAATGGAAGCTTATATGGATGATATAGTGGTCAAAACCAAGAACAGGGCAACCCTCATACCGGATTTACAAGAAACATTTGCAAACCTACGCAAGATCAATCTCAAGCTGAACCCTGAGAAGTGCGTCTTCGGCGTCCTATCCGGCAAGCTTCTCGGGTTCTTTGTGTCGCAGCGCGGGATAGAGGCCAATCCGGACAAGATCAAAGCTATAGAGCAGATTGAAGCACCCAAGCGAGTCAAGGATGTGCGTCGGCTTGCTGGTTGCGTTGCCGCCGTGAGCAGGTTCATTTCCAAGTCCACCGAGCGCGCCCTTCCCTTTTTCAAGATTTTGAAAAAGGCGGGCCTGATGGAGTGGACACCAGAAGCCGAAGTAGCATTGCAAGATTTGAAGAGGTACCTCTCCTCCGCGCCAATACTAGTTGCGCCTAGGCCACGGGAACCGTTGCGGCTATACTTGGCGGCAACGAACCAGGTCGTCAGCGCCGCACTAGCGGTGCAGAGAGAAATTGATGATGAGGTAATGGCGGCGACAGAGCCCGATGCCACCGATGTAGAGACAACACAGCCAGTTGGAGTGCCGCCGAAGAATAAAATGATGCAGCACCCGGTCTACTTTGTTAGTTCCCTCCTGCAGGGGGCTAGATCAAGGTACTCCGATGTGCAGAAACTGCTCTTCGGCCTTCTTATGGCCTCGAGGAAGCTACGTCACTACTTCCAGGCACACGAAATCACTGTCGTCACTCGCCTCCCTCTGCAACGGATATTGCACAATCCAGACACAATGGGAAGAATCGTAGAGTGGGCACTGGAACTGTCCAGCGTTGGCCTCAAGTTTGAGAGTACCTCGATGATTCAAAGCCGAGTCCTGGCGGAGTTCATTGCAGAATGGACCGCGATGCCTGACGAAGAAGCCCAAGAGACTGCTCTCCCCGGCAAGGAGGCAAGTTGCGACTGGATCATGTACTTTGATGGAGCTTTCTCCTTACAGGGCCCCAGGGCTGGCGTACTGCTTGTCGCACCCACCGGAGAGCACCTCAAGTACGTGATCCAGATGCACTTCCCCAGGGAGGTGTCAACAAACAATACGGCTGAGTACGAACGGCTGCTTGCCGGTCTTAGGATCGCGACGGACCTCGGAATCAAGAAACTCGTCGTCAGAGGCGACTGGCAACTTGTCGTCAAGCAAGTCAACAAGGATTACCAGAGCCCGTTGATGGAGGCCTACGTCGATGAAGTGAGAAAGCTGGAGGAGCATTTTGACGGTATACAGGCAGAATACGTTCCTCGAGCGGAGAATGACATCACCAATTACCTGTCAAAACGCGCTGCCCTCAAGCTACCTATGGAACCAGGTACCTTTGTGCTTCAGCTAACTCAGCCATCCGTTGATCCATCAACAGAGCAGAACAAGAGGAGAAAATCAGGGCCTGGCAAGTACTTTCCCGCCGATCTCCCCGAAGCCGCCGGCAAGGATGTTGCCGGAGACACTGAGCCCACCACAGGACAGCTAGCTCCGACGGAGCATCAAGCTCTTGTCGTGGAGACAGCTGCTCCTATAGCGGAGGAAATGCCTTTAGTCCTCGCCGTCGAGCCCCGGGCTCTAGCATAGGCACAGCATACCGTCCGATTCCTCCAAATAGGGGAACTTCTTGAGGAGCAGGAAGAAGCGGAAAAAGTAGCCCGTCGCTCTCCTATGTACCAGTTTGTCGATGACGTCCTGTACAGAAAGAGGCCGAACGGTGTGAAATTGAAGTGTATCCCTCGAGAGGAAGGACTGGGGCTGTTGGCAGAGATACATGGAGGCATATGTGGATCCCACATAGGGTCGAGGGCCCTTGCCGGCAAAGCGTTTCGGCAAGGCTTCTTCTGGCCCACCGCCCTCCAAGATGCAACGACACTATTCACCAAGTGTGAAGCGTGTCAGTTCCATTCAAAGAAGCTTCATCAGCCAGCTCAAGCCCTTCAAACCATTCCTCTCTCCTGGCCTTTCTCGGTCTAGGGGCTCGACATACTGGGCCCTTTCCCCCGCGCTGTCGGGGGCTTTGAGTACTTGTACGTTGCAATCGACAAGTTCACAAAGTGGCCAGAAGTGGAAGCAGTGAGGAAGGTCACAGCACAGTCAGCCTTCAAGTTCTTCAAAGGACTGGTGTGCCGTTTTGGTGTACCCAATAGGGTCATCACCAACAACGGCACACAGTTCATAAGCCACACCTTCATCCAATATATTCAAGACCTCGGCAGCAAGGTATGTTTCGCTTCCGTTGCTCACCCACGAAGCAATGGACAAGCTGAGAGGGCAAATGCTGAAGTACTGCGAGGCCTGAGGACAAAGACCTTTGACAGACTGCACAAGAGTGGAAGACGCTGGATTGATGAATTGCCGGCGGTTCTTTGGTCAATCAGAACGACACCAAATCGAGCCACCGGCCAGACACCCTTTGCCCTGGTATACGGGGCAGAAGCAGTTCTCCCCACGGAACTCATATACGGGTCACCTCGAGTACTCGCTTATAACGAGCTTGAGCAAGAGCAATTGCGGCAAGATGACGCAACGCTCCTTGAGGAAGATCGTCTTCGGGCGGCTGTGAGAGCAGCGCACTACCAGCAAGCCTTGCGCCGCTACCATAGCCGCAAGGTTCATGCCCGAAGCTTTGAAGAAGGCGACCTTGATCTTCGGAGCTTTCAATCGGCCAAGAATTCGAACAAGTTGACGCCAAAGTGGGAAGGCCCTTATCGGGTAATACGAGTCACCAGGCCCGGCGCAGTCTGCCTGGAGACCGAAGATGCCGTTCCGGTGAGTAATTCTTGGAACATTGAGCATCTTCGCAAGTTTTACCCGTGAGGCGCGGCTTGCCGGGCCTCCCGGCAAGCCACCTTTTGTACAAGCCTTGTCGATGATGCATGTAACCCTTTGTACAAAGCCAGGCGCAGACCCTGAGCATAAATAAATGAATCGCTGGTGCCCTAAGTTATAGCATGCATGCTAGGTCGAGTCTCGTCCTTGGTTAGGGTTGATAGTGCTTAGCGGCGACTAACCCCTAGCTTAGAGGTCGAGTGTGCGTCTCGTTGTCTTTCTTTTGTCTTCTTTGGTTCACAGGACACACAGATATCCTTGTCGAACCACTTGGGGAGAAAAAAAGGAAAAGACCAGCATCTAGGCCCCGGCAAGCTAGTATTTCCGGGGGCTGCAAGAGCAAAGATTCACCCACGACAAACCAGGGTTGCCGGGGGCTGCAGCTTCAGATAAGTTCTTCATCCCTTATCATGCATTCCATTATGGACTGAGGTATGTGAAACCTCGTTTTTCTTTAAGCTACCGTGCTCCCCTAACTCTAGGCCCTAGGGCTCGTTCCTGGGACCAAGTTTGGTCGTAGTCGCGGCAGCGAAAGGATGAAACAAGGAGCCTGAACCTGCCTCATCCCTGCCTCCGCCAAAGGCGTGAGAAAGGTCGAGCGAAGTGGGGAGACGGCAAGGCCTGTTGCCAGGCGAGAAAGTGTTTATCTTAGAGATATCAAGGATTTACTCCTTGTCGTGGGTTCCACCCACAAACAAATGACCCGGCAAGCATCCCTTTTTCATTAAAAACATTCCACTCAGATACAGTCCATAGGGAATGAAAAACATGAATGAAGGGATTACAAGTTTTATATTCAACAAAGGCCCGAAGGCTTACAAACTAAAAAGAGATAAGGTGCCCATAATCCCTTTCTTGTCCCTCTCCTCAAGAGGCAGGTCAAGGAGGCGAGAAGGGCAAAAGGAGCACCTAGGCGAGCTATGGGTGGCAGAAGACGCAGAGAGAACATCTTGGTGGCCGTCCAAAGGCTGGATAGTGATGGCGGCGCCGGAAGCAGAGCTCGAAGACGAGGCGGCAGGACGTCAGCACGCGTCGAAGGCATCGGTGCCCACATACTCCGACTTGACGGCCTTGCCGCCCGCCCTCTTCCTCTTCCGCAGCCTCCCAATGCCAGCTACCCAAGGAGACGACCCCAAGAAGTTCAAGGAGCCGGCGACGCGGATGATGGGGTCGCCGGTGCCGCACGGAGCAGCACCCGACACCAAGTCGGACCCGTCATCCTGCCGCCTACCGCCCTCGTCGTCGCTGCCGTTGTCCTCCTCGTCACTCCCGCCCGAGGAGGAGTCTTCGCTATCAAAAGAGCTCTCCAGCACCTTGTACGAGTCCCAAAGTGCCCAAAGACCTTGACAGAGAGAAGGCCACCTTCCATTAGCTTAAAATGGAGAGTGAGCCCCTCCGTCAAGCTGTGGATATGAGCAAACATCTTCCATCCCCGACGAAGATACATCACGTGAGGAGCGGGGAAGTCGATGCGGACCCACGTGCCACTGATCCCGCAGCCCCTCATGTGCAGCCGCAATGACTCCGGTGGATCCAGCTCCATCTCCCGCGTAAATGGAGTCGGGAGACGAAGGCGACGGTGCGGCGGCTGGCGCAGCCTGGCAAAGAACTCACAAGGGTCATCCCCAACATGGCCCTACATTGGAGGAGGAGCTGCTGGCGGGGGCGAGGTCGGCGCGCCACCCCGTCCTCCTCTTCCCCGAGCACCCCGGCCTCGCCCACGGCCTCGCCCCCTCCCCCTTCCCCTCGCGGCCGGCCCTGCCACCGGAGGCACAGGAGAAGGAGGAACGCGTTGTCAAGCGGCGACCCTCGCCGCCACCGTTGAAGGACCGGGATTTCCTCTCTCTATGACGAATGGAAGAGAGGAGCAGAAGCTAAAGGAGGAAGGAGATGGAAGAATGCGGGAGGCCATCCCCCCCCCCCTCCCGCTCTTTATAAAGGAACGGGGTTGGGGCTCGGCCGCCCCGCTTGGCCAATCAAAACATGAAAGGCGCAGGGAGCCAGGACCGACCCGCTGCCCCAACCAGCGACGGCCCGGTTTCCCGCCTCCGCCGTTTGAAACCCCAAGCGCATAGGAGACACATGGCGGACGTGCAGAATCGAGGGGACGGGTGAGGCGACCTCTCCCCACCCCATGATCATGGGGAGTGGACGCCTTGAGGACCGCGCCTTGGCCCCATTCAGTAAATGGGTCGCGCCTCCACGCCTCCCTCTGTTTATGGGGAATATGCGAACCGCCCTTTTACTACGACGTGACGCATGCGTGCAGAGACCAACCCCACGCATGTCGCCGATGTCACACGCACCTCCCCACGCCATGCCACGCGCGGGAGTCGTGGGAAGCGCAGCGCGCAAAAAATCTTACCGTGGTAAAAAAAACGCCCCGCCTGCCCGCGCACCGTTTTTGGGCCTAGCCCAACAACGCGTTGCGCTTAGGTGTGGCCCAGGCCCGGGGGCTCCTGTCGGTGTACAAAAAGAGGGGTACACTTTTTTGTACCCCTATAACTGTGCACGGACAGTCTGAGCCATGGGCACCACCACACCAAGCAAGGCAAGGGAGGTGAGCCAGGGTAAGACCGAAGCTCAAGGGAACTAGGACGATGCCAAGGCCAAGACCACGAAGAGCAAAAGGGACGAACCGGACTCCCCCGACAAGATCCTTGCCAGGAGACAGCTTTGGCAACCCCGGCAAGACCCTTGCCGCGGCGACTCGCCCCACGCCTACGGAGCAAATTACCCTTGAGTCCACTGCCCCCAAGGGGCAAGGATTCGGGAGACATCCCCGTGGTGGCATGCAGATCTTTGTGAAGACATTCAAGATCAGATACGCACTAAGAAGACGACGACCTTTGGCAAGATACCAGCCAGGGAAGACCACGAGACCCCCGGCAAGCGCCTTGCCGGGGATGACAGCAGGCGCCTCGGCAAGACCCTTGCCGGAGCCCCGGCAAGGCCCTTGCCAAGGACATCCGCAGGGCCACCATCAGGCCCACGCCGACTAAACCTCCACCACCGTACGCATGCAGCTGCCGACCCAACCAGCTGGGCAGGCACCTGCGTGGCGGCATGCAGATCTTCGTGAAGACCCACCATTGCGCCACCTCAGCTACCTGCCTACCTACATGGCATCACAGGCATCGCTGGCCAGGGCGCGTGTCGACACAAGAAGGAGCGGCGATGGACGAGACAGGTTTCTCCCCCGTCCCCGATAATGCAAAGACACCTAAGCAAGACGCATTAAATGCGCCTTGTCATGTAATGCGAGGGATAACCTCGCATCACTGTACCCTTTCCATCTCTTGTGTGCCACTGTGGCGACCCCTTTTTCTATAAAAGGAGGCCCGAGGCGACCAGGAGAGAGATTTGGCTTTTTTTGGAGCTCCTAATGCCCCAGAGCTAGCTCAAGAACAAGAATATACATCCACCAAAGCAGGAGTAGGGTTTTACGCATCCTCGCAGCCCAAACCTGGATAAACAAAATGTGTACTATCTGTTTGATCCGCTCTTCTCACGACCCCGCGCCCCGCTAACCGTAGTAGGGATTCTTGTGATCCCATAGGTGTCGTTCCCACCGACACATGCATGCATGTGTTAGAAGAAAATAATGTCCGGAGAGACAGATAGGGGGAGAGGGGTGCGACTAGGAGGTGGTGCGAGAGGCCTACTATGTCGAGGGAGGAGGAGTGTGCGACTATAAGATCGATGAAAAGAGGGGTAGGAGTGTGCACCTGCATGGAACTGTATTGGACATAGGGAGCATGGACAGTGAGAAGAGAAGAGGGGAAGTATGTGTTTGTGGTAGGCACACTTGGCTAGAGATGTATATCGACCGGTGTGTGCCGAAAAGAAGGAGTAGGGGGGCCTACACACACCGCGGGTGAACGACCTAAAGAGAAATTACGAACCTGCATGATGGAGGGGACGCTGAGGGAGGGTGAGAGGGGGGCAGGCGTGTGCATGCATGATAGAAAATTAGCGCTAGCTAGCTAGCTACAAAGAGAAGAGGATCGTGAAGGTGTTAAAAACGAACATGCATCATACTTCATTGTAAAAAAGTGGATACGGATACTTGAAGAAGATATCATAATGTAGAACATTGATTATAATTTGGGCTAATGTGTGGCTTTTGCAGCTCAGGGCTATATACTTGTCATAATGTAGGGGGCGGGGCACTATACTTTGTGTGATAAACACGGTGTACTCTAGCGACCAGACCTCAAACAGTATGATCTCTGTGTATAAGTGTCATCCCTGGAACGGTAATGCAGACACAAACAGTACTCAAAGGATTTATAACAGAGTGGCAATCACACACTTATTACATCGAATGTCTCAAAAGAGAACTTATTACAATAAATATGGCTTAAGGCCATCTAATACGATAATAGCGGAAGGCTTGGAAGATAAAGTGAGTCCATCAACTCCAACGGCATCACTGAGTGAAAGACCACGACCTAAAGCTCCTTACTCATCGTCTGAAAAGTCTACAACATGATATGTTGCAGCCCGAAAATGGGTCAGCACATAGAATATGCTGGCAAGGTAACACAAGAGAGTAATGAACAATGTAAAGCTATCACTATATGCATATATAGCTGGTGGAGGCTGTATGGTTAATAGGTTTTGCGAAAAGCCAATTTTTCCCTACTATAAAGGAATAAATTTTATTTAACTATCATGGTCGTTGTTAAACATTGAGAAGGTTCACCCAACTCAATCCCAATTAAAAGTAATCATCCTTAAACCCAATCAAATTAAATTAAGAGTGATGAGATCCACATGATAACCCAAGAACTAGATACTCAAGATGTCCATAACCGAGGACACGGGTAACCATGATTATTTTGTACACTCTATAGAGGTTTGTGCAGTTTTCCCCACAAGACTCGATCTCCTCCATTGGATTTCTCGCACTACAAGGTGTTTGAGAATGGGATGACTGAGACACAGTCTTTCAGAAGCGTTAGCACCTTACGATGGGTAGACCGGTACACCTACATCCCCTACATCTGCTAGTCTACCACTGTAAGAGTTCACATGACTTAATCAACTATGCCAGAGCCCATAATGGCATGTGGCTGCACACGGAAGTTTCCAGTATGAATAGTCTCATGATCCATTTGAGCTTGGGTGGCGGTCCATAGGAGAATCACACGGTTCCTCGGGATTTCCAAAAATACAGGCAATCACTGGGTTCCCCAGGTGCCTTAATCCACCCATATGTGTATTAAAGTTGCCACCTTAAGTAACCATTAAATTAACAATCTCACATCTGTCATGAAAACACTCAAACCCAATCCATGTCTACTAGCATAGCATAGAAATATAAGCAACGTAGAAGTAACTCCAGGGTTTGATAATAAACAGGTGAATAGGTACTACCTCATCTACTTCCCAAACCCACAATTTAATTCAGATCGTAAACATGCAATGTTTGAGGGTTGATCTAATGCAATGAAAATTGGGTGATAAGAGGTATGATCAAAGTGTTACTTGCCTTGATGATGGTTGACAAAACCTAGAGACTCGCTGTAGCACGCTTCACACTCCGGGTACTCTATCGCAATCAAACAAGCATACAATAAGCAATCAAGCAAAAGCACGGGTAAAACTCAAATAAGAGATCTAACTAGAAAGTTCAACTTAAGAACTCCGGTTGGCAAAAAGAATCAAATCAAACAAAGAAACCAAACTCAAACGGCGAGAGAAACAAGCTTCGTTTACTAAGCTGGACCTAGGTCAAATTTTACAGTAGAAAAAACTTGTTTAAGTTAGTTAAACGGAAAGAGGGTTTCGAGACGAAACTCTAGGCGCTTGAATCGCCTGATTCCGATAAACGAGCGAAAAGTTATACTAAAACGAAAATCGGATCAGAAATCGTGACTGAAAATAATCGCGGAAAATCTGAGAAAAAGAAAAACTGACGAACGCTAACGAACGAATGTTTGTTATCTATGGCTAAACGGTGAAAACCGTTCGCAAAACCGAACGTAAAAGCAGATGTTCGCTAGATAACTAAACCGAAAAAATAAACCGAACCAGATCTAAAAGAAAAACGGATCTAGGGTTTATGAAATAAAACCGATCGGTTTTGAAAAAAAACGGCGGCTACCTCGAACTCCGGCGGGGTCCGGCGAGTCGGCGGCGGTGGGGGCTCCGGCGGGCTCCGGCAAGAGGCGGCGCGGGCGGCGGGGCGACGGCGCGGGCGGCGGCGGGCTCCAGCGCGGGGCGCGGGCAGCGGTGCGCGGCGTCGGCGGCGGCGGCGCGGGTGGCGGGACGGCGCTTAGGGTTAGGGTTCGGGTGGAGGGGTGAGTTGAACGGACTGGGGCGGCGGCTTTTAAAGGCCTGGCCCGAGAAGTCCTGGCCGAATACGACCCTAAGTCGGTTGGTTTTTTTTTAAATAATTTCGACATGTAGAAAAAGAAAGAAAAGAAATACTAAACGGACTCCAACAATCCCTAAATAAATTTTCCCCGTCCTCTGAAAATAAGCCGGAACATTTATTTGGGCCTAAAATGCAATTTTGAAAAACACACTTTTTTTCCTAATTCAAATAAAATAGTGACAAAACTCCGAATAAAAATCTTATTTGATTTTAATATTAAATCTCTGATATTTCTTTATTTTGAGGAAGTCATTTTATCCTCTCTCTTTTATTTTTAATAAAAGAAATAATTCAGAGAAAAATAATTAAAATCAAATGATCCTCTTTTCATAATTCGAAAAAATCTCAAATATGAAAATAACGAAATCCCCAACTCTCTCCGTAGGTCCTTGAGTTGCGTGGAATTTCTAGGATCAACCAAAATGCTATAAAACATGATATGCAATGATGCTCTAATGCATAACATTCCAAATTGAAAATTTGGGATGTTACAAACCTACCCCCCTTAAGATGAATCTCGCCCTCGAGATTCGGGTTGGCTAGAAAATAGGTGAGGGTGATCCTTTCGTAAGTCTTCTTCTTGTTCCCAAGTGGCTTCATCCTCGGTATGGTGACTCCACTGAACCTTTCAAAATTTGATAACCTTGCTGCGTGTAACTCGGCTGGCAAACTCGAGTATCTTGACTGGTTTCTCCTCGTAGGTCAAATCGCTATCTAACTGTATTGCTTCTAGTGGCACTGTATCCCTCAGAGGAATTTCTGCCATCTCCGCGTGGCACTTCTTCAACTGAGAAATGTGGAACACATCATGAACTCCGGACAATCCTTCGGGTAATTCCAACTTGTAAGCAACTTCTCCCATATGTTCCAAAACTCTGTATGGTCCCACAAAACATGGTGCTAACTTTCCCTTAACTCCAAAACGCTTCACTCCTCGGAGTGGTGATACTCGAAGATACGCTTTGTCTCCGACTTCATAGGTTGTCTCCTTGCGTTTCGAATCCGCATAACTCTTCTGCCTGGATTGGGCTACCTTGAGTCTATCGCGAGTCAGCTTAACCTTCTCTTCAGACTCTTTAATCAAATCTGGTCCAAACAACTGTTGGTCCCCAACTTCGTCCCATAACAACGGTGTTCTGCACCTCCTTCCGTACAGTGCTTCGAAAGGGGCCATCTTCAAACTGGCTTGATAACTGTTGTTATAAGAGAACTCTGCATAAGGAAAATTATCATCCCAACTAGATCCATAGTCTAGCACACAAGCTCTCAACATGTCCGTGAGAATCTGATTTACTCTTTTAGTCTGTCCATCTGTTTGCGGGTGAAAAGCTGTACTGAACTCAGTCTGGTTCCCAAAGTTTCATGCAACTGATTCCAAAACTTTTAAGTAAACTGGGTTCCTTTATCTGATACAATGGTCCTCAAAACTCCATGCAGACATACGATCCTGGTCATATAAATCTTTGCCAACTTAGCACTGGTGTAAGTGGTCTTTACTGGGATGAAATGAGCTACTTTCGTCAATCGATCAACTACAACCCATATCGAGTCATAGCCTGAACAAGTCCCGGGCAATCCCATGATAAAATCCATGCCTAGTTTATCCCACTTCCATTCGGGTATAGGCAATGGTTGTAGCAATCCAGCTGGCTTCTGATGTTCTGCCTTCACTCTCTGACATACATCACAAACTGCTACATACTTCGCAATATCTTTCTTCATACCGGTCCACCAGAAACTGTCCTTCAAATCCAGATACATCTTGGTATTTCCTGGGTGAATCGAATATGGCGAATCATGGGCCTCTTGCAGAATCAACTTCATGATCTCCTGATCTTTTGGCACATATACGCAGTCCTCAAACCATAAAGTATCGTGCTCATCCTCACAAAATCCCTTGGTTTTTCCTTTGCTCATCCTTTCCTTCATTTCGGCAATTTCCATGTCCGTCTTTTGTGCTTCTCTAATCTTATCCATCAAAGTGGACTGAATCTCCAAAGCTGCTGCATAACCTCTCGGAACTATCTCCAAACATAGCTCACGAAGGTCTTCTGCTATCTCCCTGGGTAATCCTCCGGTCTTGAGGGTATTGACATGAATCTTGCGGCTCAATGCATCGGCTACTACATTAGCCTTTCCGGGATGATAGTGCAACTTCATGTCATAATCCTTAATGAGTTCCAACCATCTCCTCTGCCTGAGATTTAACTCCTTCTCTATGAAAATATACTTCAAACTTTTGTGATCCGTGTATACCTCACAATGGTTTCCGATGAGAAAATGTCTCCATGTCTTCAACGCATGCACTACGGCTGCTAACTCCAAATCATGCGTAGCATAGTTTAACTCGTGGGGTTTAAGGTGTCGTGAGGCATATGAAACAACTCTTCCTTCCTGCATAAGCATGACTCCAAGTCCTCGATGAGAAGCATCGCAATACACTTCATAATCCTTGCGTTGATCTGGTAGAGTCAACACCGGTGATGTAACCAAGTGTCTCTTCAACTCCTGGAAACTGGCCTCACATTCCTCAGTCCAATTGAATTTGGTGTCCTTCTTTAACAACTCCGTCATGGGCTTAGCAATCTTTGAGAAATTCTCAATGAACCTCCGGTAGTATCCTGCGAGTCCAAGAAAACTCCGGATCTCTCCAACTGTCGTGGGTTCTTCCCAATTTGTCATGGTGACAACTTTGTTGGGGTCTACTGCTATTCCTTCTCGGGATATAACATGTCCAAGAAATCCAACTTCCTTCAACCAAAACTCACACTTGCTGAACTTGGCATATAACTGATGTTCCCTGAGCTTGCCAAGTACCAAACGCAAGTGTTCTTTATGTTCTTCTTCATTTTTCGAGTAAACCAAAATATCATCAATGAACACAACGACGAACTTATCCAAAAACTCCATAAACACTTTGTTCATCATGTTCATAAAATAGGCAGGTGCGTTAGTCAAGCCAAATGACATAACGGTATACTCATATAGCCCGTACCTTGTGGTAAAAGTTGTCTTAGATATGTCCTGCTCTCGATTCTTCAACTGGTGATAACCTAATCGCAGATCAATATTGGAAAACACCTTAGCTCCTTGCAGCTGATCAAACAAATCATTGATCATCGGCAGTGGGTACTTGTTCTTGATCGTTACTTCATTTAATCCACGATAATCAACAACCATCCTTAACGATCCATCCTTCTTTTCTACTAGAAGTACTGGTGATCCCCAAGGTGACGAGCTTGGTCGAATGTATCCCTTATCCAGTAACTCCTTAATCTGCTTCTTAATTTCTTCTAAATCCTGTGCGGGCATCCCGTACGGTCTCTTAGATATTGGCCCTGTGCTTGTTAAAAGCTCTATCAAAAACTCTCTATCTCTATCTGGTGGCATGCCTGGCAACTCTTCTGGAAATACATCCGGAAATTCCTTCACCACTGGTACTTCCTCCTGTACAACTCCTGATAAGAAATTTACTGAGTCATATTCGGCACATGTCGGGATACATACTTGATCCTTCTTCCTTCTGGGGTGGTGAGTAAAATCATCTTACTGGCGCAATCGATGTTTCCTCCATACATCGATAGCCAATCCATACCCAGAATCACATCCAAACCTTGTGATTCCAAAATTATCAGATCGGAGGGGAAAACATGCCTACCTATGGCCAATGGCATCTGAAAACATCCATGGCTTGCCATATACTCTGCTCCGGGTGAGGTTACTAACATGGGTGTCTTAAGAACTCTAGTGGCCAACTTATACTTATCCACAAATCCCCTCGATATGTATGAATGTGATGCACCAGTATCAAAAAGAACGACTGCAGTAAAAGACTCAACCAAAAACTTACCAATTACTGCGTCTGGCTAGGCTTCGATCTCCTCCACGTTAATGTTGTTCACTTGTCCCCTGTTGAAAGGGTTGGGCTTCTTCCCAGAGCTTCCATTGCCATTTCCATTCTTAGCTTCAGGACATTCATTGGTGTAATGTTCGGTCTTCTGACACTTGTAGCAAGTAACATGGCTTAGATCCTTCTTGGCGGGTGTTTCCGGGTTGGAACGGTTATGTCCGCTACTTCCTCCATTACCGTTGCTGTTCTTGGGGCCATTATGGTTGTGCGAACTTCCCCCATTATGAGTGTGGCCTCCATGGTTATGAACAAGTCCTCCCGAGTTCGGGGTGAAACGGGGTCTCTGCTGGGCTCCAGAATTATACTTCCCCTGTCCATACTTCCTCTTGCGGCTATCAATTTGCTGCTGCTTCCCTTCAAGCATGAGAGCTCTATCCACCAACTCCTGGTAGTTATTGAAATTTGCTACCATCATCTGCATGCATAGCTCATCATTCAGTCCCTCCAGAAACTTCTCCTTCTTAGCTGCATCCATAGCAACGTCATCTGGAGCATAACGTGCTAACTTGCTAAACTCATCCACATACTGGCCAACAGTGCGTCCTCCTTGGCGTAAGTTGCGAAACTCACACTTCTTCATGGCCATAGCTCCTGCTAATACATTGGCAGTATGGAAAGCTTCCTGGATCTGATCCCATGTGACAGTAGCTATAGGGTAAGTGACAGTGCAATTCTCCCACCATGAGGCTGCTGGTCCATCCAATTGGTGTGCAGCAAAACGCACCTTCTCAGCATATGTGCATCCTGCAGTGGTTAACTCCCTTCCAATCATGTGGAGCCAATCATCTGCAACTATCGGCTCGGTGCTACTGGAGAACACCGGCGGCTGCAACCTCAGAAAACAGGCTAAGTTCTCAACTGGTGGTGGTGGCGATGGGTTGTTGTTGTTGTTATTGTTGCCTTGGTTCTGAACTAACAGTTGCATCAGGGTATTCTACTGTTGGATCAACTGAGTGAGCTCCGGTGGAAAAGTAAATCCGGGGTCACGTCTCAGAGGCATCTGAGGGTTTAGAGAGAAGAGAATAGAATAGAATGAGATCTAGTGAGAAAACACTACCCATATGCACATGAGACAATCATATCACTCAATCAATCAAGCAAGGGCATACAATCGATCTAGAACTATCGTTACAAAGTGCTTCGACTATACTATTTACATGGTAGACTACTACTACTGCTTTGGTGGTCAACTAGAAATATTGATCGGTCAAAGACTCCATGACATCTGCTCCAGCTTCATCAACATAGTCATCATCGCTATCGTCGGGGTCCGAATCGGTGTCGTCGATGATGATGTAGTCCTCCAGACGAATCTCCTTGGGTTCTTCGTCTTCTCCTCCTGGCATGGGGTCTCCCATAAATACTCCTAGCTTCCTTTCCAGATCGTCATTCCTTTCCACTAGTACGATGATTTCCTCCTCATAATCTTCACGAGTAGCCATGAGTTCCACTTCAAGCTCCGTGATCCTAGTCATTGCCTTCTTCAGATCTATCATGCCTGCGCACATCTAGTTCTCTTGGCGGCGAATATGCTGGTTTTACTCTTGGATGAAAGCTGCAATGGATCTATCCTTCCTGGTGCTAATCATCTCCCATTGCTCATCTCGGCGCCCACAAATCTGGTAGATGGTATCCTTGAGATCCTTGTGGTAAACTTATCCAATGCGTCCCATGGTGATGTGAGCTGCCATACTCTTTCCTAGACTCCAGGTTGGTGCATCAAAGGAAAACTCTATGGGTTTGGTGACTGGCGCGAATGTCCTTCCTGGAACTTGAACTTGAATCATCCATCGCTCCTCTTCTGGTAAAGTGGCGTTGTAAGTCCTAGTGAAGCTTGGTATTCCAATGTTTAAGCACCTAGTGACTTCCTTCAAGTGTCTTCCAAAGGGGGCGTCTTCATCCGGTTGCGCAAACTTGTTCCTTGCGTCCGCCATCCTAAAGAGTAGAAAAAAGGAGAGGAGTTAGAAATGAGAAGAGAATAGTGATCTAGGGCTTTAGCTAAGTGGTCGTGTCCTTTAGTCAGCGTGTGCTCTGATGCCATCTTTGTAGCAACCAGACCTCAAACAGTCTGATCTCTGTGTATAAGTGTCATCCCTGGATCGGTAATGCTGACACACACAGTACTCGAAGGATTTATAGCAGAGTGGCAATCACACACTTATTACATCGAATGTCTCAAAAGAGAACTTATTACAATAAATATGGCTTAAGGCCATCTAATATGATAACAGCAGAAGGCTTGGAAGATAAAGTGAGTCCATCAACTCCAACGGCATCACTGAGTGAAATACCACGACCTAAAGCTCCTTACTCATCGTATGAAAAGTCTGCAACATGATACGTTGCAGCCCGAAAACGGGTCAGCACATAGAATATGCTGGCAAGGTAGCACAAGAGAGTAACGAACAATGTAAAGCTATCACTATATGCATATATGGCTGGTGGAGGCTGTATGGTTAATAGGTTTTGTGAAAAGCCAATTTTTCCCTACTGCAAAGGAATAAGTTTTATTTAACTATCATGGTAGTTGTTAAACATTGAGAAGGTTCACCCAACTCAATCCCAATTAAAAGTAATCATCCTTAAACCCAATCAAATTAAATTAAGAGTGATGAGATCCACATGATATTCCAAGACCTAGATACTCAAGATGTCATAACCGGGGACACGGCTAACCATGATTAGTTTGTACACTCTGCAGAGGTTTGTGCACTTTTCCCCACAAGACTCGATCTCCTCCGTTGGATTTCTCGCACTACAAAGTGTTTGAGAAACGGATGACTGAGACACAGTCTTTCAGAAGCGTTAGCACCTTACGATGGGTAGACCGGTACACCTACATCCCCTACATCTGCTAGTCTACCACTGTCAGAGTTCACACGACTTAATCAACTATGCCAGAGCCCATAATTGCATGTGGCTGCACACGGAAGTTTCTAGTATGAATAATCTCATGATCCCTTTGAGCCTGGGTGGCGGTCCATAGGAGAATCACACGGTACCCCAGGATTTCCAAAAATACAGGCAATCACTGGGTTCCCCAGGTGCCTCAATCCACCCAGATGTGTATTAAAGTTGCCACCTTAAGTAACCATTAACCCAATCCACATCTACTAGCATAGCATAGCCATATAAGCAACATAGAAGTAACTCCCAGGGTTTGATAATAAACAGGTGAATAGGTACTACCTCATCTACTTCCCAAACCCACAATTTAATTCAGATCCTAAACATGCAATGTTTGAGGGTTGATCTAATGCAATGAAAACTGGGTAGTAAGAGGTATGATCAAAGTGTTACTTGCCTTGCTGATGGTCCGCGAAACCTAGAGACTCGATGTAGCACGCTTCGCACTCCGGGTACTCTATCACAATCAAACAAGCATACAATAGGCAATCAAGCAAAAGCACGGGTAAAACTCAAATAAGAGATCTAACTAGAAAGTTCAACTTAAGAACTCCGGTTGGCAAAAAGAATCAAATCAAACAAAGCAACAAAACTCAAACAGCGAGAGAAACAAGTTTCATTTACTAATCTGGACCTAGGTCAAATTTTACAGTAGCAAAAACTTGTTTAAGTTGGTTAAACAGAAAGAGGGTTTGGAGACGAAACCCTAGGCGCTTGAATCGCCTGATTCCGATAAACAAGCGAAAAGTTATACTAAAACGAAAATCGGATCAGAAATCACGATTGAAAATAATCGCGGAAAATCAGAGGAAAAGAAAAACTGATGAACAGGCTAACAAACGAACATTCGTTATCTGCGGCTAAACGGTGAAAACCGTTTGCAAAACCGAACGTACAAGCAGATGTTCGCTAAATAACAAACCGAAAAAACTAAACCAGATCTAAAAGAAAACGGATCGATTGTTTATGAAATAAAACCGATCGGTTTTGAAAATAACCGGCGGCTACCTCGAACTCCGGCAGGGTCCCGCGAGTCGGCGGTGGCGGGGGCTTCGGTGGGCGGCGCGGGGCGCGGGCGGCGGTCCGCGGCGGCGGCGCGGGTGGCGGGGCGGCGCTTAGGGTTAGGGTTCGGGTGGTGGGGCGGGTTGAACGGGCTGGGGTGGCGGCTTTTAAAGGCCTGGCCCGAGAAGTCCTGGCCGAATACGGCCCTAAGTCGGTTGTTTATTTAATAATTTCGACGTGCAGAAAAAGAAAGAAATGAAATACTAAACGGACTCCAAAAATCCCGAAATAAATTTTCCTCGTCCTCTAAAAATAAGCCGGACAAGGTGAATAGTTATTTGGACCTAAAATGCAATTTTAAAAACGCATTTTTCCTAATTCAACTAAAATAGCAACAAAACTCCGAATAAAAATCTTATTTGATTTTAATATTAAATCTCTGATATTTCTTTATTTTGAGGAAGCCATTTTATCCTCTCTCTTTTATTTTTAATAAAAGAAATAATTCAGAGAAAAATAATTAAAATCAAACGATCCTCGTTTCATAATTCGAGAAAATCTCAAATATGAAAATAACGAAATCCCCAAGTCTCTCCGTAGGTCCTTGAGTTGCGTGGAATTTCTAGGATCAACCAAAATGCAATAAAACATGATATGCAATGATGCTCTAATACATAACATTCCAAATTGAAAATTTGGGGATGTTACATGTACGTATGGAACATGGTTTAGATTATGAATATATAGTTAGTACATCCAATGTACTATTATTTGGAATCAACATCAAGTGTATTCAAAAGATTGAATTCGAGTTCATATAGTACACATAGTTCATATCTATCTTTATAGTAATCATGTCGTGTGTTGTTAAGGTAATACACGAATGATGGTTGAAGTTGGCAACAATCATGATTGTAGATTCTTATTGACATAGAGAAATGAATTCAAATTCAGTTCGAATTGCAACGGTAGTATAAACATTTGGAATGCACTAAAATGCTGGTATGAGTAGGTTACATGCATTATACAGCCAGCGAAAAAATTTAATTGGACATAACATGGATTCATACTCTCTCTTTGTGTAGCTTTGAATAGCATTTGTATAGTAAAACGGGACAAGACTCTTTCTTTGTCTGGTGCGAATAGTTTTATTTTTTTCGTTTTTTTTCGTTGAGGGAAGTGTGAATTGATTTGGTATGTACAAGTACAATATTACACGTTAGGCTTGTCCCTAAAACTCAACCCGCGCCTTCACAACCCGCGCCTTGCGATCCCGAAATTACAACACGCGCGAAAACCTCCCTCCAACTGCCAAATCCTGACAAGCGAAATCCCCCTTCTAACCTTTAGCCAAAAGGGCATGTAGTTCAAATCAATGGGGGTACTTTTGTAACACACCCTACATTTTGGACAAGCGTGTCCCTAAGTCATGGTTCCCCCCTCCCATCGCCTCCTTTTCGCCATTCGAAATCCCAGGCCGCCATAACCTCTCCGCTCTAGCCACAAAACCCCACCCTCCTTCGTCCGCCACCTCACCGCTACCCAGCCGGAGCCTCTTCCCCAACGACGTGGTCCACCACAATACCTCGACGTCCCTCATCCGCCTCCCCGGATGAGGATCCGTCGTCCATCCCGTTGTCCCGCCGGTTCAGCCGCCCCGTCCTCCACCTCCAAGGAGTTGCTCCGATGATCGCCTCGTCTATCGCGGCTGCTCCATCACCACAGCGCCGCCTTAACCTGCTCCACCGGAACCGCAGCATCCTCACTGACTCCTCGAATGAAGCCAAGGCCTACTCGGCACCACCAAAGAGGTTGTACACTCATCGCATCGCACCTTCTCCTTAACTCGACCTCCCGGCGCCGACGGTGCTCCATCCCGCACCCCCATGGAGTGCCTACCTCGAAGGCGGCACCACGAGCGACATCTCCATAGCGGCTCTCCCCAGTGCGAGGCCCCTTCGGCGGCGGCGTATATACCAGCCAGATCTGCTGCTGCTGCTCCGACTGTCGCTCGGTCGCTCATGCTACTGCTGCTGCTCCGGCTCTCGCTCGCTCGCGTTGCTGCTGCTGCTGCCCGAGCTATCGCTCGCTCACTCGCGATGTTGCTGCTACTCTGGCTCTTTCTCGCTCGCTCGAGCTGCTGCTTGCTGCTTCGGCTCTCGCTCGCTCGCGTTGCTGCTCTCCTCCTCGCTCGTGTTGCTGCTCTGCTCCGATTTAGCTACACTTCAGTCGACTGAATCGACTTTTGGGTCAGTCGATTTTCGGGTGGTGGTGGGCCTCGCCGGAGTTAAGGAAGAACCACCCGCAACAGGGAGGGGGGCTCGCCGGAGAGGTACCCCATTTTCTATCTTAGGGTTCTGGGTGGGGTGTTGCTCGCCGGCGGTGGGGGGAG
>NC_041386.1:418738030-418763654 GCF_002162155.2 Triticum dicoccoides | reverse complement strand
AGAAAAAGCTTGGCGCGGGCGGGGGGCTAGAGGGCTGGCCGGGGAGGCGGCGGACCGACGGTAGGGAGTTGTTTCGAGGCGGCGAGGCGGCGGCGGACCGGCGCTGGGGAGTTGTTTGGGGGCGGCGAGACAGTGGCGGACCGGCGCTGGGGAGTTGTTTGGGGGCAGCGGTGGGGAGTTGTTTCGGGGAGGCAAGGTGGCGCGGGGTTCGGCCGGTGGTGGCTGGAGGCTCAGGGGGTGCAGTTTGAAGATGAACTGCAGGCCCTCCCTAAACTATGCCACGTGAAGTGCATCTCTGCTATCATTGTGTTCAGTTTTGACAGTAACATTCAGATGCCATAGTAAATTTCAGTTTCGACTGTTATGTTCAGAGTCAATAGTTTTTACCTCATCTGTTGTAGTCAGGTGGTTTTTGGCAATGTAAATTTTACATCTATCACTTTTTGGTAATGCATTTTACATCATCTATTGGAGATTCTATTAGAATCCCACTTGAGATTAACGATGTATGTCTTATGCTGCTTCAGCCTTGACGTCTTACGGCTCACCGGAGCTGCTCCAAGGACGGAACGATCCATCACAACAGAGTAGTGCCCTGAACACCGTCTACAGATTCCTCAGATCTCCCTTCACACCTCCGACAGCCACCTCTACCTCAACTTCTTCAGCGACCAACCCAATGATGCTGAGGTCGACACGGCTATGGCAAAGAGATTGTACACTTGTCGCATCACTTATTACTCTAAATTCGTGTCAATCCATTAGGCCTATTGTGGTTCAACGAAAAAACATAGCAATAGGAAATTTTCCTATGGCACTCTACTATTCAATTATTCATGCATTTTGTTGAAAGGAATGGAGCAAAACATCCACCTCGACCTACTTTTCAATGTCCTATTCATGAAAACAAGACCAAGTGCATTAGTGGCAGAATAACATTCTAACTGTACACGCTTTCATATGGTTTCACATTATTTTGGTCATGTTTCTTTGCATTCCTCTGCTCCTCCTTTTCCTGTGAACCAAACACCCAAGTTGACAGAAATCCTGCATTCACAAATGATGTGTTTCCCATGTGCATTCCTATCATATTCCGGGGTTTTTCCTCCTATCCCTGCGTTTTTAGAATCATGCAAGCCAAATGAGCCCTTACAGAATTACTTCAGTTACAAGTAGGTGTCAAAGAAAAAAAAATTGTGGTTTGTCCTGCTCCTGCCGCGACGTTGTCCACCTCACTTGAGCTGCTCCATCGACAGAAGCATCCACCAAACCAGATATCACGACTCCTGACCGTCTTTCGCCGCCTCAGATCTCCTTCCCTGCCGCCGGCACCCACCGCAACGGCATCACCATCATCGACTCAGCACATGAACCTGAGGAGTACACGGGTCCACAAGAGAGGTCACACTCTTTTGTTTCTGCTTATGTTATGCATTGCTTAATATTACCTGCTACTTTATTGTCATGTTCACCTCTTAGACTCCAAGTCAGGCCCAAATTGATGTTCAAACTTGAGTTCTAAATTAGTTGTGGGGCACATATCGGGGCAGCAGTGAATAGTATCTTTGTCTAATATCTGGTTCACCTAGGGTATGCCTATGTTGTTCATCTTGGGTGGGAAACAAATAGTAAAGCAATAATCATCTGTTTTTTTATTAAATTAAAGCAATCACCAACCTGGTATCATTATTTTTGGATCCATCCACTAGTTGTAACCATTAGTCTAGATTGTTACCATTACTCTAGATTTTTGCATGCTCTCCTTACATAATATCACTATATTTTTTGAATGCATGTCAGATATTGTACACAGTCATGCTAAACATATAGAGAAAAATAGAAGAGTTTTGCGCGGCAATACAATGTCATGCAGACATCACTCCATGGTAAGTTCAATGGCAAACCCTCCCCCTCTCCAGATTGTAATCCAGAGGAAGATATCTGTTCTGAGGTGAATTCAGACGTAGCTGACCACTCCTATTTACCCCCCAAGGTGTTTGATCTAACTTGGCATGATGATGTTAGTCATATCATGCATATGTTGCCTTACAGTGACTACTTTCGACATCATATATGTCATCTGCTTAGTTTAGACATGTTCTGTAATGCCACCTATTTAGTTTCAATACCATATATGGGAATTATGAAATGCCATCCTGTTTAACTAGGCATCATATATTTGAATGATATCTAGCCCATCCTTTTCTTCATTAAATTTCCATTTGTCGACAATGTTTGTACATTAAACTACTCTTCCTGTGAATCAGACATTTGAGTGGGTGATGGAATAATCTGGAGTGAAAACAAGGCCTTCAAAGCAGAAAGTGCAACCTGTTGAAGCACATCTCTTCCTAGGTCCCGATAGCTCCTCGGAGATGGATTCAGAGACAGATGACCAGTCCTATTCCCCCACCGAGATGTATGCTCTAACTTGGCATGGTTCTACTGCTCATATCATGCATATGGTGTCTTGCATTGCATAGTTTAGACATCATATACACAATATTCAACACCATGTTCTTAGTTCAGATATCATATATGTGAATGCCCTCTGCTTAGCATATAAATCACATATGTGAATTAAATCATGCGATCCTGGTTACTTAGATAACATGTATGTGAATTATGTCATGCGATCCTGTTTAGTTAGTCATCATATCTTTGAATTATGTTATGCTATGCTATCCAGTTTAGATAGACGTCATATATGTGAAATTATGTCATGTTATCCATTTTAGTTAAACAATATACATGTAAATTATTTAATGCCATCTTTTTTCCACACTATCTATTGCATCTGTCTCTCTTACAATGTCTGTACATTCAACTATGTTTCATGGTTATCAGACATTTGAATTGGAGCGGGTGATGGCAGTATCTAGCGGAGTAAAAACACAGTCTTCAAATAAAATAGTGATACCTCTTGGTGGGGATAGCACCCCGGTTGTACATGCACGAGAACCAGTCCTACCACACATAACCCAGACTCTCGCAGATTTTACCCCTACTATGATGGACAGAGAACCAGCTTCACCCAATCTAACCCGAACCCCAGCAGATAGTAACCTAGTTCTGTTGACACAGCACCATCTCCACCACAGAGCTCCCAAACAAGAGCAGTTAGTAAGCCAGCTCCAGTGCCCAAAGCGCCAGTACAACCATGGCAAACCCCAACTCCACCAATTGGTACACCTGTTCCTGTGGAGGTAGCACAACCATCCATTCATAGTTTTGCATCTATCGCATTTCATGTTGTTAAATCCTATGTGCGTATCTTCCCATCATGGAAATATTTTACTGACGATGAAGGAAAATTCCAGTTGCAGGTGTTTGTCCAGGAGTTATGTTTAAGTAATGCTATTCATGGCAATTACTTTGCTTTGTCCCATACATTCTACCTCCATGATGGCTATAATACAACAAATTTTCCCATTTTTTCTATAGAGAAGGACCGATTTGGAAACTCAGGATGAGGTAACATGTGCTAATACCTTTGCTATCTTCAAGAATGCTTGGTGGCAGTATCGGAAATACCTGAACAAAACATACTTACTGGCAAAGAAACTCATCAAATTCCCTTACGTTCTCCTGAGACACATTTACTGGACGATGACTGGGAACGCCGTGTTCTTTACTGGTCCCAAACCAAGAATGTGGTAAGGTCTATGAGCTCATTTTATTTTAATTACTATATGCTTGCATCTTACTGTACTCTGTTCATGTAGAACAAGTGCTTAAACCTAAAGAACAACTATTCTCATTTAAGATACCATTGCTATTGTGCATACTGCTTTGCTCTTGTATCACTGTATTTACTCATACAAACTTATTTTTAAATTGAACTATCCAATGGAAACTCCAATGGCACAACAGGTATGTTTATGCATTTTTCTTTAACAGGTTTGCTCTTATAAATAGCTCTATTGATTTCAATTTCAATTGTGTATACATTTGACTTCTCATAACATGCACATTACCAGCATCATAACAGGGCCAATAGTGTTGTTGTACATGTAGACCCATGGTACCCATCTGAAATCTTATTGTGTCGTTTAGTTTCCCACACTTTTTATTCTTTTAGTGTTGCTTTCTCTTGAACTGAAATGATTTGAACCGTGTCTCTATTTTGATTTGGCAAGACAATGAAGTGACCATAGGATATAGATATATGTTTGTTTGATGCTTTTATAATGTACTACTTGGCAATAGATGACTTGGTAGTTTAATCTTGTCCACCTTACTAATGAACTGGTTCACCGAAATGAGTTTCATATACTAGTACATGCTAAACTTGTTATGTGTCTGCTTGTTTCCTCTTTTAGAATGCTGACAGATTATTGGGGAAGAGTGCCTTATTAAGCAATGATAACGAAGTAATGCTGATAAGGTTCAGGATCGTGAGACATCCTTGTTGGTCTCCAACAAAGCTGATAGAACAGCTAAGGAAAACTATCTTGAAGACACCGAGGCAACCCCAAAGTCCTGTCTTGGTTTACTGTTCGAGTTACTAGCCACTACCGCTTGCACAAGCTATTCAAACTCATTGTCTAAATCAGTTTGGTTTCTTGAGTCTCAACTACAAGCTGCAAGACATCGATCAGTTGTGCTGCAACAAGAAGTGGAAGGACTGCGGAAGTCCCTGGAGCATTCAGATGCATACTTTCTGGTGCAACAGCAAGCGTTGGATGATTTTAGCGCTAAATAGGAACAAAGATAATAAGCTTGCTAAGATTTTTGCCAGCATGGTGGATACCCAGGATAACATTTCTTGAGCTCTTCTGAAGTTGTTTCAGTTATGGACTTGTTTTGCTTCCGCGTTTATTTGAACTGGTGGCCAATTTTGACGGCCAGTGTATGTAATATGATGCTTTGTTCCCTATGCTTGCTCTGGTGGCGAACTTTGATGCCCAGTGGATGTAATATGTGTAATGGCTGTAATAGGCTAGCGTTAGTGCTTGCTTATTTATTTCCTTATTGTCTTGTTTAGTTGTTTGCTTGTAGTCACTGAAGTTCTTTTTCTGTGTTTTTCTAGTGGCCATTATAACATATTTTTGGTAACTAGGCCACAATAATCATGGCAACACACGGACTGTTGTAACCATGGGCCTCCTGCGGGCTATATGATCCATGGGCCTTCTACGGGCCGTAGGATCCATGGACTTTCTATGGGCCTTATGATCCATGGGCCTTGTATGGGCCGTAGGGTCCATTGGTCTTCTACGGGTCGTAGGATCCATGGGCCTTCTATGGGGCATATAATCATTTCGCCAAACATGGTCCATACTATTCGTGGACCATAACGGGCGGTTAATAGGCCATATTTGATAACACTATGAAAACAGCCCAATGGGTTAATGGGCCACAAACCTGCCCAATGTAAACATAGGATGACTTTGGCCCACAAATGGAATGGGCCAGTAACGGACCGTAACTAATCGAATTCTAGAAATGCACCCAAGAATAAATGGGCCCTTAGAAGGACGAAAGTTAACACGGGCTGGAAATGGCCGACGAAATAATGATCATCTTGCCTGCAAAGTTCTCGGGGTTGTCGAAAGCTTGCTCCTCATTAACGCACTCAACAGGTTCCTCGTTCATGAACTCATCTCCGGGCTCTACCCAAAGCAAGAACAAGCAATGGAACAACAATCAATCACGATGCAATGCACAAGCAACATGATGCAAGACATGGCATGGAATGCAAGATATGATGTGCAATGCATACGGGTAGTCCAGAAGGGAAAAAGATGATCATGGCATAAACTTGGGAAACCAAGCATGCCGCTGGAAAGATGGAGTGATTTCGGTCGAAATCGATATAAGGATCACTGGAAACGGATGCACGGTTTAAAAATGATGAGCAAGACAAGAACGATGCAAAACTGCTCTTAACAGCATCATAGCACATAAGATGCAACAAGAAACTATGCTACAACACTCCAACATAGCAACAAAGCACACAGAAGTGAAGTACAGGTGAAGCTCTAAAAATCATGAACATTGAGCTCCTGCTACAACTCACTAGAACAAGCCTAAAATAGCATGGCAAAAATGCAAATGATAACAGCTTCACAGACTTGGAGAAAATACTAAACATGTCATAAACAGCATCAGGTAGCAATGTTTAGAGCTAGTAGACAACATGCTACAAGAAAATATAATGGCAAACAAAGGCATGGCATGCTAGTACTAAAGGCAAAGAACAAAATGCCCTTACTGAACTTTAGCCAAAGATGCATAGAAAAGATGGTAGCACCCATGCAAACATGGCAAGTGATATGAACAGTTTTAGACTTAGAAGAAATACATAGCATGGCAGAAACAGATTCATGATAGCAACTTTGGAAGCTCATGCCACTCACCACAAAGCATTTCATGGCATAATAAGGTAACCAATAGTAAGTAGACACATTTATGAAGCCAAGCATGGCAAGAGGAAGTTCATAGGGTGCATGGGTCACTAGTAAAACACATGGCAAAAATGAACTTCATGTTAACAATCTGCCAGCAACAATATTTAGCAAAAGTAGAGCATGGTAATGACAAGCTACACTACTCCATAATTACAACCAGAGGCATGAATGGATAGAGCATAACCATAGGTTCAAAACACTCTTACTGAACTTCCTCAAAAGGTGCATGGAACTACTTGTGGCAACAAGTCAACATAGCAACTTAATGTAACAGGAAAAGACTTGGCAAAAATACTAAGTGTCTGAAATCAGCAGCGTCATATAGCCTACTTTGCATGCTTGTGATAGTCACCACAGAGCTAAGTATAAGTCTTGCACCATGTAAAGATGGCATGGAGGAGCTCCTAAAACATGTACACATGATGCTCATAGGATGCACACACAAAATGCAATGAAAATGGCAAATCAGCAAGTTATGGTGAATTCCAGCAGACAACATCATATAGCACTTTTACAACGAAGGTTAGGGTGTCAATATGGACAATAACATGCATGCAAATGACACTAGCATGAAGAGTGGGACGAGACGAACATTTCAGTATATCATATGCACAAATCGGAGCTATATGTATGGAGATATGGCATGTCTAAGAGGGTCACATAATGTAGAAAATTCAGGACTTAGACGAAAAATATACCCCTCAGATCTAGGGCTCTTCATGCACATGAAGCGAGGCAGGGCCGAGCTCGGCAGAGATGGGGGAGGCGGTGGCCGAAGATGGTGGAGCTGGCCGGATACTAGCGGGGGTTCGATAAAGGGCGGCGGCGACGATGGTAGCGGGGTCCAGCGGGGTGGTCGACGCGCTGCGGGGCCGACCGGCGACGGTTGGCGGCGGACGGAGGGAGGCACGGCGAGGAGGTCCGGCAGGCGGCGGGGTCCGGCCGAGCAGCGACGGTCGACGCCGGGGACCGAGGTGGCGGGGCGCGGTCGCGGGCGGAGGCAGGCGAACGCGGGTGGCAGCGCGGGGCGATGGGCCCGCTTTGGGCCGTGGCGGGCTTCGGCAGTGGGGGCGGCATGGTGCCACGTGGCGATCTGCCAGTGGCTCGGGACGGCGGCGCGGGCACGTCTGGCGGTGGCGGACAGGTCCGACGGCCAAGATAGAGAGGGGGTTAGGGTTAGCCCGTGAATTTCGGGGGAGAGGGCATATTTATAGGTAGGGGAGCTAGGAGAGTCCAAATGAGGTGTAGTTTTCGCCCGCACGGTCATGATCCAACGACGGAGAGCATGGAGGGGGTTTAGATGGGATAGTGGGCTATTGTGGATGGGTGTTGGGTTGCAATGAGAGAGGGGTTTTTACAGTTACCCGGTTACCCATTGGGGCATCAAACGACCTTCAAATGGAACGAAATTTGACAGGCGGCCTACCAACGATGTACCAAGGCCACTCGACAAATCTTGACCCATTCCGAGAATGTTTTTCTCCCACTCACGATACGAAATCTGAGGGGTGCAATGGGTGCATGTGGGAGGGTCGGATTCCGAAATGGACAATGGGGAAATGACCGGATGCATGAGACGAACACGAATGCACATGAGATGCACATGATTACATGAGATGAAATGCATGACATGAACAAAATGCAAAAATGAAAGACAAAACCCAACCACGAAGGAAATAACATATCACATAGCCGAAAATGGCAAGAGTTGGAGTTATAATTTTGGAAAGTTACATCCGGGGCGTTAGAACTCTCCACCACTACAAGAGGATCTCAACCCGAGATCTAGGACTGAAAGAACTCGGGACATTCAGAATGGAGGTGATCCTCATGCTCCCAGGTGGCTTCTCGGTCGGAATGGTGAGACCACTTAACTCAGGAATTTGATCAACTTTTTGCGAGTTTTTCGCTCAGTTTCTTCAAGAATGGCAACGGGATGCTCATGATAAGACAAGTTTTCTTGGAGGTCAATCTCTTCGAAGTTGATGTTGCACTCGGGCGTCTTGAAGCACTTGTGAAGCTGTGACACGTGAAACACATCATGCACATTTGCGAAGTTGGACGGAAGCTCAAGTTGATAGGCGAGGTCGCCTCTTTTGCCAATGATCTTGGAAGGACCCACGTATCTAGGGGCAAGCTTCCCTTCGATACCGAAACGTCGAGTGCCTTTCATTGGAGAGATACGGAGGTAGACATGGTCTCCGATCTCGAAAGCCAAGTCACGGTGCTTGCTATCATAGTAATTCTTTTGGCGCGATTGCACGGATTTGAGATTTTCATGGATGACTTTACACACTTCTTCAGCTTCTGTGATCAAGTCATTGCCAAGAAGTTGGCATTCACTAGTCTCGGACCAATTGAGAGGAGTACGGCACTTTCTGCCATATAGAATTTTCAATGGGGCCTTGCCCGAACTTGCTTGGAAGATGTTGTTGTAGGAGAACTCGGCATATGGGAGACAATCTTCTCACTTCATACCGAAAGAGATGACACAAGCTTTGAGCATGTCTTTGAGGATTTGATTGACTCGCTCGACTTGGCCACTTGTTTGAGGATGGAAAGTCGTGCTGAAGCGAATGTTGGTGCTCATGGCCTTCTGGAAAGAGTCTCAGAACTTAGAAGTGAAAATGCTTCCGCGGTATGAAGAGATCAATTGTCGAATACCGTGTAACGAGACAATTCTGGAGGTGTATAGCTCTGCCAACTAAGCTGCCGTGATATATTCTTTGATTGGAAGGAAATGAGCCACTTTTGTAAGCTTGTCAATGACAACGAAAATAGCATCATTCCCACACTTGTACTTTGGAAATACAGTGACAAAGTCCATTTCGATATGATCAAACTTCCATTATAGAATAGCAAGAGGTTGAAGGAGACCAGCTGGTCGTTGGTGTTCTGCTTTCGGCCTTCGACAGACAACACATTCATTCACGAATTGAGCGATCTCTCGCTTCATTCGAGTCCACCAATACGACTGCTTGAGGTCATGGTACATCTTCGAACTGCCTAGATGAATGGAAAGAAGATAATTGTGCGCTTCGTTCATTATGACCTTCCTTAGATCACCTTTAGGAACCACAATCCAGTCATCAAAGAATAAAGTGTCTTTGTCATAAATGCGATAGCACTTGTATTTGGGTAAGCCCTCGGCGATACCGTGTTCCACCCTCTTCACCATTGTGTCAAGGAGTTGTGCCTTGCGAATATGGTCTTCCAAAGTTGGAGTGACTTGAAGGTTGGCAAGAAAACCTTGAGGAACAACTTGGAGGTTGAGCTTGCAGAAAGGTTCACAAAGATCCGGTTGGAATGGCTTGAGAATTAAGCTGTTGCAATAAGCTTTTCTGCTCAAAGCATCTACAATCACATTGGCCTTGCCCGGAGTATATTAAATACTTGGGTTGTACTCTTGAATCATTTCGACCCAACGAGTTTGCCTGAGGTTGAGGTTGGGTTGAGTGAAGATATACTTGAGGCTCTTGTGATCGGTGAAAATGTCCACTTGCCTTCCCAACAAGAGATGTCTCCATGTTATCAATGCATGGACAACTGCCGCCAACTCAAGATCCTGAGTGGGGTAGTTCCTTTTGTTGGGCTTCAACTAGCGAGAAGTATAGGCCACAACTTTCTTCTCTTGCATTAACACGGCACTGAGACCTTGCAATGAGGCATCACACAAAACTGCGAACGGCTTGGATTCATCAGGATGAGTTAGAACAGGAGCTAAGACTAGATTCTCTTTGAGAGTGTTGAAAGCAACGTCACACTCAGGCATCCAGGAATACTTGACATGCTTCTGGAGGAGGTTGGAAAGAGGCTTTGCAATCTTTGAGAAATTCTCAACGAATCTTCGGCAATAGATTGCAAGCCCAAGGAAACTGCAGAGCGGCTTGACATTTTGAGGAGGCTCCCAGTTCACAATTGCAGAAACCTTCTCCGGATTAACAACAATACCCTTGGCAGAGATGGTGTGGCCAAGGTAAAAAACTTCATCAAGCCAAAACTCACATTTAGAGAACTTCGCGTAGAATTCATACTCTCTGAGCTTGTCGAGCAGCAATCACAAATGTTTGGCATGATCCTTCTTATTCTTGGAGAACACCAAGATATCATCGAGATACACCAGGACGAATTCATTGGTGTAGGGTTTGAAGATGAAGGTCATCATACGAGAGAATGTTGGAGGAGCATTGACAAGGCCGAAAGACATGATAGTATATTCATAAGAACCAAAGCTTATTCTGAATGCTGTCTTGGGGATATCTTCTCCACGAATGTGAATCTGATGATAACCCATACGGAGGTCAAGCCTAGAAAACACCTTTGTACCTTTGAGTTGCTCAAATAGCTCATTGATGTTGGGAAGTGGATACTTGTTCTTGATTGTCTTCTTGTTCAATGGATGGTAATCGACGCAAAGTCGGTCCGTGTCATCCTTCTTCTGGACAAAAAGAACACCACAACCCCACGGAGATGAACTCGATCTGATCAAACCCAGATGCTCTTGTTCATCGAGCTGTTTCTTAAATTCCTTCAGCTCCTTTGGTCCAAGCTTGTATGGACGCTTGCAAACGGGTTCAGTACTAGGCTCAAGATCGATAACGGATTCAACTGGCCGGTGAGGAGGCATACCCGGAAGCTCTTCTGGAAAGACATCTTGGTACTCACAAACAACTGGAATCTGAGAAATAGCGTCTAACTGACCCTTCTCATTGAGAGAGAACAACCGAATGGTTTCATTACGAGCGGCATATATGATCACATCCTCAGAAGAGTGTGTCAATTTAATCTCCCTGGCAGCACAATCAAGGAATGCCTTGTGCTTAGAAAGCCAAGCCATGTCGAGAATTAGATCAACATCAGAGTCGCCGAGAACAACTGGAGAAGCCAGAAATTTATAGTTCCCCATATTGATAGAGACATTGGGAGCTACCAAACTAGAAGTCATAATCTTTCCCAGAGAAAAAACTTGCATAACTTTGGAAAAAACCTCTGTGTCAACATTGTGCTCCGATGCAAATGGGTATGACATGAAAGAATGCGATGCACTAGAATCAAACAATACTTTTGCAGGAATGGAGTTAACTGGAAGGTTGCCCATGATCACATCTGAAGAATCCTCTGCTTGAGCTGCATTCATCATGTTCACCTTAGCATGCTTGGGATTATGCTTCACCACTGCACTGCTTGAAGACCTCACAGGAGGAGGAGGCGGAAGGCGCCTTTGGTTGAAGCACTTGTTTGCATAGTGACCTTTCTGATGACACTTGTTGCAAGTAACCTCTGAGAGCGGACGATGATAAGAAGGAGGAGCACCTGTTTTTGGAGCTTGAGTCTGAGACTTGTTCTGATAGCCTGGGTTGGGTGGGTGGGAAGATCCATGGCCACCTTTGCTCTTCTGCTGGTAGGGCTGACGAAACAGAGGGGTGGAGGAAGCCAGAACTTCTGTTGCTTAGCTGCCACTTGTGAGGAAGAAGAAGACTGAACTGCATCCCTGATTCTCTTCTTCGAGGCCTCACACTTGAGCCGAGCACCTTCTTTCTTGAGGGACATGTCATAGAACTGATCGAACTGAGTAGCAACAAGAACGAGAGATAACTGAAGATCCTCTCTGAGGCCACCCCTGACGTGATAGATCATGCTCTTTTCATCAGGAATGTCCTGCCTTGCGAAGCGAGCAAGTTTCTAAAACTAGATGTTGTATTGATACACAGACATGCTTCCTTGCTTCAGATTGCGGAATTCCTCACGCTTGCTCTCAACAACACTTGTTGGAATGTGATGAGCTTTAAAGTCCCGGCAGAAATCATCCCAGGTAATCACTCGACCTCCTCTGGAATCTTTGTATTGCTGATACCAATCAGCTGCTTGGTCCTTGAGCTAAAAAGAAGCGAACTTGACGAAGTCCTTAGGCCTGACATTGCTACATTCAAAATGCTTCCTCATGTCCACAATCCAATCATCGGCGTCCATGGCCTCGTCACAGTTGCTGAAAGACTTTGGCTGATTTGCAATGAACTAGTTGAGGGTAGCAAACTAAGGCTGATTGTTGAATTTCCCTTCACCTTGATTCCCTTGATTGCCTTGCCCTTGATTGCCTTGCCCTTGGTTGCACTCTTGCAAGAGTTGCAAAAGCATCTAGGTGTTGGCATTGGTGGCTGCCATGACAGCTTGCCATGCCTCCGGAGGCGGAGGAGGTGGGGGAGGTGGAGGGTTCACCTGATCTCCATCGTTACGTTGCGGATTCAGGCGCGTTGGAGGAGCCATCCTGAAGAGGGTGATATCTGTTAGAACCATGATAGACAAATAGACAAGCTGAATCAACAGATAGAAATTGCAACATATAGTCTTCACAATAAACATTCGAACAAAGATTGAACAAATGAATTCCAGAGTTAACATTACACGACCATTAAGGTGAGAAGCCACTTATATAAAGGTCCATAAAGGAAACAACAAGGTATGACTGGAACAAATAAGTGGGAGGAATTACCCAATCGCATACCAAATATCTGCCGGAAGAATAACTAGAGCTACTTGAATTCCCACCTATTAACTCCCGAAACTTTCTGGTTATGCAATCTGGTGTTGGGGATACAGGGAGGCACAATATATAGCACACAACTAACAAGCCCTACGCTACAACTGTATCCATCCGTCAACACATAACCAAGAAAACTCCGGAAATAGTGTACCTCAACCTTCGAAAAGCATCTGTTATACGAGCTATGGCAATACTCCCGAACTCCCTCCCCAGTACTGGGTGGCATCGAGGTTATCTCACCACTAACTGCATAAAAGAGATTTTTTATGTCGGGGAACTCAGGTATTCCAGAACTGCAACGATAAAATTGTGACGACAACACCTTAGAGATCAACTCCCCAGGACACTGTCACCAACCCCTAAATGTCAGGAGGCACCAAGAACAATGTTCTCATCACAAGAATATCGGAACGGTCCCAAGATACCCGTGTGATCCTATTTTTTTTAGTGAAATTGAGGAGAGGAAAGTCAAAACATCTACGTCAGGAGGCCTCACCAGAGCGACAAAGGGGACTGAGGAGTAAAAAGAATCCTACTCTCTAATATATATAATCCTAAGACTCAAAACATTTTTGTTCTAGACTCAACAACGTCAGCGATTCGATAAAGCAGGGGGCTCCTAAGTCGGGGATGGCTCTGATTACCAACTTGTAATGCCCAAGATGCGGCTATATCTGACACGTGTCGAGGCACGACTTAGAGGCATAACCGCATGTTGGTTTTGTCGCAAGAAGGGTCATCTTCACACAATCCCATGTACAAGAACAGGGATAGAGATAAAGAGTTGGCTTACAATCGCCACATCACACAATGATCAAATAATTCATACACGCCACATCACACAATGATCAAATAATTCATACATCATTCAGAGTACACACATAGTTTGACTACAGACAAATCCAAATGAAAAGAAGATAACCCCAAATGCTAAATCCCGATCGTCCCAACTGGGCAACCACTACTGATCATCAGGAAAAGACATGTAGTAACGGCCAAGGTCCTTGTCGAACTCCCACTTGAGTTTGGTGGCATCACCTGCACTGGTATAATCGGCACCTACAACTGTTTTGGTAGTATCTGTGAGTCACGAGGACTCAACAATACCAAAACCCACGAGATCAAGACTATTTAAGATTATGGGTAGGATGTGGTTATGAGGTGGAGTTACAGCAAGCACTAAGAAAAATGGTGGCTAACATACGAGTACAAGAGTAAGAAGAGAAACTACGCAACGTTCGAAAGCTAGAAGTGACAAGAAGTGATCCTGAACTACTTACGTTCAAACATAACCCAACCATGTTCACTTCCCAGACTCCATGGAAAAGAGACCATCACGGCTACGCATGCGGTTGATGCATTTTAATTAAGTCAAGTCCCCAGTTCTCTACAACTGGATATTAAAAAATTCCCATCTTCCACATAACCACGGGCACGGCTCTCGAAAGTTTATACCCTGCAGGGGTGTCCCAACTTAGCCCATCACAAGCTCTCACGATCAACAAAGAATATTCCTTCTCCCGGAAAGACCCGATCAGTCTTGGAATCCCGGTTACAAGACATTTCGGCAATGGTAAAACAAAACTAGCAAGACCGCCAGAATGTGCCGGCAAATCCCGATAGGAGCTATGCATATCTCGTTCTCAGGGCACACCGGATGAGAGATCCTACGAGTAAAACCAACCCTCAAGTTTCCCCGAGGTGGCCCCGCAGTCTACTCGGTTCAGACCAACACTCAGAGGAGCACTGGCCCGGGGGGGTTGAATTAAGATGATCCTCGTGTTAATTACTCCCTAGGCAAAATTTTAGTTGTTATTAGGCAAATGTTAAAACCAAGGTTGGGCCTTTCTGGAGGAGTTTTATTCAAAGAGAATTGTCAAGGGGGTCCCATAACCCCAACCACGTAAGGAACGCAAAATCAAGGAACATAACACCGGTATGACGGAAACTAAGGCAGCAAGAGTGGAACAAAACACCAAGCAAAAGGCCAAGCCTTCCACCCTTTGCCAAGTATGTAGATGCATTAATTAAAATAAGATTTCATGTGATATCCCAACATATCCATGTTCCAACATGGAACAACCTGCATGGCACCTGCAACTAGCAACACTATAAGAGGGCTGAGCAAAGCGGTAACATAGCCAAACAACGGTTTGCTAGGAAGTTGGGTTAGAGGCTTGACATTACAATATGGGAGGAATGATAAAAAAGTGGTAGGTAGCGCGACATGGCGATAGAACGAACAATTAGCAAGCAAAGATAGAAGTGATTTCGAGGGTAATGATCATCTTGCCTACAAAGTTCTCAGGGTTTTCGAAAGCTTGCTCCTTGTTAACGTACTCAACAGGTTCCTCATTCATGTACTCATCTCCCGGCTCTACCCAAAGCAAGAACAAGCAATGGAACAACAATCAATCACGATGCAATGCACAAGCAACATGATGAAAGACATGGCATGGAATGCAAGATATGATGTGCAATGCATACGGGTACTCCAGAAGGGAAAAGGATGATCATGGCATCAACTTGGGAAACCAAGCATGCCACTGGAAAGATGGGGTGATTTCGGTCGAAATCAATATAAGGATCACCGGAAATGGATGCATGGTTTGCAAATGACGAGCAAGACAAGAACGATGCAAAACTGTGCTTAACAGCATCATAGCACTTAAGATGCAACAGGAAACTATGCTACAACACTCCAACATAGCAACAAAACATACGGCAGTGAACTACAAGTGAAGCTCTACAAATCATGAACACTGAGCTCCTGCTAGAACTCACTAGAACAAGCCTAAAATAGCATGGCAAAAATGCAAATGATAATAGCTTGACACACTTTGAGAAAATACTAAACATGTCATAAACAGCATCATGTAGCAATGTTTAGATTTAGTAGACAACATGCTACAAGAACATATCATGGCAAACAAAGGCATGGCATCCTAGTACTAAAGGCAAAGAACAAAACTCCCTTACAGAACTTTAGCCAAAGATGCATAGAAAAGATGGTAGCACCCATGCAAACATGGCAAGTGATATGAACAGTTTCATACTTAGAAGAAATACATAGCTTGGCAGAAACAGAATCATGATAGCAACTTTGCAAGCTCATGCCATTGACCACAAAGCATTTCATGGCATAAAAAGGTAACCAACAGTAAGTAGACACATTTAGGAAGCTAAGCATGGCAAGAGCAAGTTCATAGGGTGCATGGGTCACTAGAAAAACACATGGCAAAAATGAACTTCATGTTAACAATCTGCCAGCAACAATATTTAGCAAAGTAGAGCATGGTAATGACAAGCTACGCTACTCCATAATTACAACCGGAGGCATGAATGGATAGAGCATAACCATATATTCAAAACACTCTTACTGAACTTCCTCAAAATGTGCATGGATATACTTGTGGCAGCAAGTGAACATAGCAACTTAATGTAACAGGAAAAGACTTGGCAAAAATACTAAGTGTCTGAAATCAGCAACATCATATAGCCTACTTTGCATGCTTGCGCTAGTCACCACAGAGCTCATAAAAATACAAGGCTTGCACCAATGTAAAGATGGCATGGAGGAGCTCCTAAAACATGTAGACATGATGCTCATAGGATGCACACAAAATGCAATGAAAATGGCAAATCAGCAAGTTATGATGAATTCTAGCAAACAACATCATATAGCACATTCACAACGAAGGATAGGGCATCAATATGGACAGTAACATGCCTGCAAATGACACTAACATGAGGAGCAACACCAGACGAACATTTTGGTATATCATATGTGCAATTTGGAGCTATATGTATGGAGATATGGCATGTCAAAGAGGGTCACGTAATGTAGAAATCCAAGGAGTAGGACAAAAAATATACCCCTCAGATCTAGGGTTCTTCGTGCACGAGAACCCGAGGCAGAGCCAGCTCGTCGGAGATGGGGGAGGCAGCGGCCGGAGATGGTGGAGCTGGCCGGATCCGGAAGCGGGTCCGACGAAGGGCGGCGGCGACGAAAGCGGTGGGGTCTGGCGGGGTGGTTGGCGCGCTGCGGGGCAGAGCGGTGACGGTTGGCGGCGGGCCGCGGGAGGCACGGTGAGGAGGTTCGGCAAGCGACGAAGTCCAGCACGGCTGCGAGGGTCGACGCCGGCGACCGAGGCAGCGGGGCACGGTCGCGGGCGGCGGCGGGAGAGCGCGGGTTGCGTTGTGGGGCGATGGGTCGAGGAGGGCCCGCTTTGGGCCACAGTGGGCTTTGGCGGCGGGGGCGGCACGGTGCCACGTGGCAATGTGCCACTCGCTCGGGGCAGCGTTGCGGGCCTGTCCGGCGGCGGGCGGACATGTCCGGCGGCCAAGAGGGAGAGGGGGTTAGGGTTAGCCCGTGAATTTCGGGGGAGAGGGCATATTTATAGGTAGGGGGCTAGGAGAGTCCAAATGAGGTGCGGTTTTTGACCACAAGATCGTGATCCAACAATGGAGAGCATGGAGGGGGTTTAGATGGGCTAGTGGGCTGTTGTGGAGGGGTGCTAGGCTGCAATGAGAGAGGGGTTTTTACAGTTACCCGGTTAACCGTTGGAGGCATCAAACGACCTCCAACTGGAACAAAATTTGATAGGCGGCCTACCGGTGATGTACCAAGGCCACTCTACAAATCTCGACCCATTCCGAGAATGGTTTTATCCCGCTCATGAAACAAAATCTGAGGGGTGAAATGGGTGCATGTGCGAGTGTTGGATTCCGAAACGGAGAACGGGGAAAATGACCGCATGAATGAGACGAACATGAATGCACATGAGATGCACATCATGACATGAGATGAAATGCATGACATGAACAAAATGCAAAAACGAAAGACAAAATCCAACCACGAAGGAAATAACATATCACATAGCCGAAAATGGAAAGAGTTGGAGTTACAATTATGGAAAGTTACATCCGAGGCGTTACACCCAAGGAGGGGACAACCAACCAGGACGCGCTAGGAGGCCCAGGCGTGCCCTGGTGGGTTGTGCCCACCTCGTGTGCCCACCGGGCCGCCTCTTTGCTCTATAAATACCCCAAAAATACCAGAACCCTAGGGGAGATGACGAAATATTCATCCAGCCGCCGCAGAGTCTGGAACCACCAGATACAATCTAGACACCATCACGGAGGGGTTCACCACTTCCATTCATGCCTCTCCGATGATGCGTGAGTAGTTCTTTGTAGACCTTTGGGTCCGTAGTTAGTAGCTAGATGGCTTAATCTCTCTCTCTCTCTCTCTCTCTCTCTCTCTCTCTCTCTCTCTCTCTCTCTCTCTCTCTCTTGATTCTCAGTACAATTGTCTCTTGGAGATCCATATGATGTAACTCTTTTGCGGTGGGTTTGTTGGGATCGATGAACTTTGAGTTTATGATCAGATCTATCTTTTTATATCCATGAAAGTATTTGAGTTTCTTTGATCTCTTTCATGCATGATCTATTATAGCCTTGTATTTCTTCTCCGATATTTGGGTCTTGTTTGGCCAACTTGATCTATTTATCTTGTAATGGTCAGAGGTGCCTGCTAGTGGATTCGATCTTACGGTGCTTGATCCAAGTGACAGAAAGGGAACTGGCACGTATGTATCGCTGCTACTAAGGATAAAAAGATGGGGTCTATATCTACCGCCATAGATAAACGGATCTTGTCTACATCATGTCATCGTTCTTATTGCATTACTCCGTTTTTCCATGAACTTAATACACTAGATGCATGCTGGATAGCGGTCGATGTGTGGAGTAATAGTAGTAGATGCAGGCAGGAGTCGGTCTACTAATCTTGGACGTGATGCCTATGTAATGATCATTGCTTGGATATCGTCATAATTATTTGAGGTTCTATCAATTGCTCAACTGTAATTTGTTTACACACCGTTTGTTATTTTTCTCGAGAGAAGCCACTAGTGAGACCTACGGCCCACGAGTCTTCTTTCTCATATATTTGCCTTTGCGATCTATTTTTCTCTTGCTTTTATTTTCAGATCTATTAAACCAAAAATACAAAAATACTTTGCTGCACTTTATTTTGTTTGCGATCTATTATTTCAATCTATCACAACTTTCTTGCGTCCACGCAACGTTTGAGGCGCTGTTACCCGAAAGGGATTGACAACCCCTTTAACATGTCGGGTTGTGAGTGGTTGTCATTTGTGTGCAGGGGTTGTTTACGTTGTGTTGCTTGCTTCTCCTACGGGTTCGATAACCTTGGTTTCATATCTTAGGGAAATACCTACCGCCATTGTGATGCATCATCCCTTTCACTTTGGGGAAATACCGACGTAGCTTCAAGCGACATGAAAAAGAATTTCTGGCGCCGTTGCCGGGGAGGATCTTCAACATAACCAGGTTCCTAATCACAAATCTCATCTCCTCTACATTATTTTCCATTTGCCTCTCGTTTTTCTCTCCCCCACTTCACAAAAAAATTCTGTTTTATTCGCCTCTCTTTTTCCGTGTGTCGTTCTCTTGCTTTCTAGTCTCGATGGCTAGCATCCCTACTCCTCCTTTGTCACCAGATTTTGAAGTCCTTTACTTCAAGCAAGGACAAGGATAAAACTTCAAAGATGCCTGGTATAGGCTTATGGAATCTATCGTATTTCCAACTTAAAGGGGGATGCTAAAGTTTTGCTTCGAAATTTTTACATAGGATTGGCTTTGCATCATAGACAACTTCTCGATTTTGCCGCTAAAGGAAACTTCATTGATCTTGATGCCAATGCTACCTATGAAATCTTAGAGGGAATTTTGGGAATTCCACCTCAAAAGAAGGGGTTTCTTTTTACCCCCGAGGGAGCTCAAATGTTGGACAAACTTCGTGATTTGCATAGCATATGGTTGAAATACAAAAATATAATGAACCCCTCAAACACCTCAATGGTAGTATCAATCACATGAATGCCTTGATTACTCTTTGTAATAAGCGATTGAATATTTTGGATCTTAAGATGGTTTCTTTTTCGGAGAATATAGGGAAGCTTAAAGAGCCTCCCAGGTTTGAGAAAACCCTTACAAAAATTTCCAAAACTTCGGAAGACAAAACTTAGATCCTTGCTTTATGCCTAGCTAAGGGCGTAAAACTATAGCGCTTGTTGGGAGGCAACCCAATGAATAAAATTTATTTTTGCTTTTTGCTTCCTGTTTTTGAGTGTTAGCACAATTATTCTACTATTATGATTGTGTTTTTTGTGTTTCAATTAGTATTTATGCCAAGTTAAGCCCTTAGGATCTTCTTGGGCAATAGTTGTTTGATCTTGCTGAAAAAATAGAAAGTTTTGCGCTCACAAAATTAATTTTCATTTTTTACCAGAGAGCGATAAAATACCCATTCCAATTGAAGTAGACCAATATACAAATTTCTCAGGTCTTCCTAAGTTTTCAGAGTTTTTTGAGTTACAGAAGTATTCGAAATAGTCTGATTGCTACAGACTGTTCTGTTTTGACAGATTCTGTTTTCTTTGTGTTGTGTGCTTATTTTGATGGCTCTATGGTTTTCTTTGATGAGTTTTTGCCATAGAAAAGTTGGAATACAGTAGATATAATAAAAAACAAAATATGAATTTGTTTGATACGTCACTTATAGTAGTGATTTATTATTCTTATACTAACGGATCTCACGAAGGCTTTGTTGAGTTTTCTGTGATTGAAGTTTTCAAGTTTTGGGTTATCTTACGATGGATGAAGGAAGGATGTAAGAGCCTAAGCTTGGGGATGCCCCGGAATCCCAAGCTATTATCCAAGAAAGAGCAACCAACTAAGCTTGGGGATGCCCCCGAGTGGCATCCCCGCTTTCTTCCAACAACTATCGGTATTTTACTCGAGACTATATTTTTATTCGTCACATGATATGTGTTTTGCTTGGAGTGTCTTGTATGATATGTGTCTTTGATTGTTTTATTTTGTGTTTTAAGTCATCAATCCTTGCTGGACATACCTATTTGAGAGATTCAAAATTATATCTTGACTTGTTAGAATTGCTCTGTATGCTTCACTTAAATTTTTATGAGCAATGGACTTGCTCTAGTGCTTCACTTATATCTTTTTGAGCACGGTGTTCTTTGTTATTTTTGAAGAAATGCTCTCTTGATTCACTTAGCTTTATTTGAGAGTTAGTAAAATTTTGAAGAAATTCTCTCTTGCTTCACTTAAATTATTTTGAGAGAAAGAAAAATTGTTATGCTCATGATCTTCACTTATATTTGTTTGAGCTTATGAAAAGCAACACATGAAAATTAGTCCCAAAGTGATAGATATCCAAGAAGGATAAAGAAAAAAAGGGAAAATGTCATGAAGAACATTGGAAAAAATAAACTCGATTCTTAGTAATAGTTTTGAGATATGATGATGTGATATGTGAGTCATCTTGATGAGTAATTATGCTTTAATAATAATACTGGTGTTAAGGTTTGTGATTCCCTATGCATGCACGAAAGTCAATAATCATGCAATGAAATTATATCCTACTTGTGGTGTATTATTCCGTGTTAATTATGATCAATGCTTGCTTATGAGATTATTCGTTTCTTGGTTGGTTGCTTCTCAATCTTTTTGCTAGCCTTCATTTTGCACTAAGTATGACCTCTGCTTGTGCATCCAAAATGCTTTAAACTAGTTTTGCCACATGAGTCCGCTATATCTACCTATATGCGGTATTCTTTTTCCGTTCTAAGAAAATTTGCATGTGCCATCTCTAATTTTGAAAATAACTTCTCTTTTGTGTGTTTGTTTTGCTCGAGGAGCAGTGAGGGGTGGCTAATATTTTCCATGCTAGATGTGTTATTCTCAAGATGGGTGTTTATTCACTTGTCATTGCACGAGAGTAAGGCAAATGTATTAGGTATACCCAGTCCCGAAATACAAAATCAAATGAATTTACTTTATGTTGTCAAATAATAAATTCCTTCGAAAGTGTTGGTATGGAGGGCAATCGTGGATACGGCTAGCCATGGAAAGTGAAAGTTATGGTGGAAAAAGGAATAAACTTTATTTTCTGTTTGGGAACCACCTATTATATATCTATGCATGGAAAGTATTGGGAACTCTAGGTCGTTTTTGTTGGTGGGATGGATACACCTCCCAAAATGTTTTTATCTCAATTTTTTCGCTTTGAGCTCTAGCACCTCTACAAAACCCTACTTCCCTCTGCGAAGGGCCTATCTTTTACTTTATGCAATTTTTAGTTTGAGTCTCCATCTTCTCTTATAAAAGCACCAACTAGGAGGCAATATGATCATGCTTAAGTATTGGGTGTAGTTAATATTCGAGTGTGTTTCATGAATGGATCAATGTTTGAGCATGATGGGCTAGGGATAACTTATTTTAGCGCTTATATTTTGAAAGACATGGTCGCTTGTTGATATGCTTGAGTATCTAAATTATTATGTCAAAACTAGACTATTACTTTGAATCGCATAAAAGTCCAAATGTCCATGCTATAAAGAAAATAATATGATATGACATGATGAACAACACTCCACATCAAAAATTCTATTTTTATCACTTACCTAGTCGAGGATGAGTAGGAGTTAAGCTCAGGGATGCTGATACATCTCCAACGTATCTATAATTTTTGATTGTTCCATGCTATTTCATTATCAATCTTGGATGTTTTATAATCATTTTATAGTCATTTTATATCATTTTTTGGTACTAACCTATTGACATAGTGCCAAGTGCGAGTTGCTATTTTTTCCATGTTTTTTACATCGCAGAAAATCAATATCAAACGGAGTCCAAATGCCACGAAACTTTTCGAAGATTTTTTATGCACTAGATGGAAGATATTGGGCCCTGGTTGCACCTGGGGGAGTCCCGAGGAGGGGACAACCCACCAGGATGCGCCAGGAGGCCCAGGCGCGCCATGGTGGGTTGTGCCCACCTCGGGTGCCCCCCGAACCACCTCTTTGCTCTATAAATACCCCAAAATACCAGAACCCTAGGGGAGTCGACGAAATATTCATCCAGCCGCCGCAGAGTCCAGAACCACCAGATCCAATCTAGACACCATCACGGAGGGGTTCACCACTTCCATTGGTGCCTCTCTAATGATGCGTGAGTAGTTCTTTGTAGACCTTCGGGTCCGTAGTTAGTAGCTAGATGGCTTCATCTCTCTCTCTCTCTCTCTCTCTTGATTCTCAATATAATGGTCTCTTGGAGATCCATATGATGTAACTCTTTTGCGGTGTGTTTGTTGGGATCGATGGACTTTGTGTTTATGATCAGATCTATCTTTTTATATCCATGAAAGTATTTGAGTTTCTTTGATCTCTTTTATGCATGATCTCTTATAGCCCCGTATTTCTTCTTCGATATTTGGGTTTTGTTTGGCCAACTTGATCTATTTATCTTGCAATGGGAAGAGGTGCCCGGTAGTGGGTTCGATCTTACGGTGCTTGATCCTAGTGATAGAAAGGGAACCGACACGTATGTATCGTTGCTATTAAGGATAAAAAGATGGGATCTATATCTACCGCCATAGATAAACGGATCTCGTGTACATCATGCCATCGTTCTTATTGCATTACTCCATTTTTCCATGAACTTAATACACTAGATGCATGCTGGATAGCGGTCGATGTGTGGAGTAATAGTAGTAGATGCAGGCAGGAGTCGGTCTACTAATCTTGGACGTGATTCCTATGTAATGATCATTGCCTGGTTATCGTCATAATTATTTGACGTTCTATCAATTGCCCAACAGTAATTTGTTTACCCATCGTTTGCTGTTTTTCTCGAGAAAAGCCACTAGTGAAACCTACGGCCCTGGGTCTTCTTTCTCATATATTTGCCTTTGCGATCTATTTTTCTCTTGCTTTTATTTTCAGATCTATTAAACCAAAAATAAAAAATACTTTTCTACACTTTATTTTATTTGCGATCTATTATTTCAATCTATCAGAAGTTTCTCCCGTCCAGGCACCGTTTGAGGCGCTGTTACCTCAAAGGGATTGACAACACCTTTAACACGTCGGGTTGCGAGTGGTTGTTATTTGTGTGCAGGGGTTGTTTATGTTGTGTTGCTTGGTTCTCTTACTGGTTCGATAACCTTGGTTTCATATATGTGGGAAATACCTACCACTGCTGTGCTGCATCATCCCTTCCTCTTTGGGGAAATAACGACGTAGCTTCAAGTGACATCATACACCTCACTCAGTGTCGAGACTGTTCGCTTTCCGAGGCATGTGCCACATCAAAATTGTGAAATTGGCTATTCAAACATCACACAACACCTCTTTAGGCCACATGCATGCACGCGGTGGTTATCCTAGCTAGGACACTCACGTGTGACGCTTCCATCTGTGGGCCCCCGAGGCCATCGTCGATGCATGCATGCATCACTTTGACCCACATCGGGGAGGTTAATTAATTTCACCATCGATGAGGATTCTTTTGGATTGTACATATTATGGCAGGAGCATATAGTATGCAGTGAGGAGGGGGGAAGGGGACCATCATATGTAGTACGCTTCATGAACCTCGCTCTGTGTGGGTGCATGGTTTATGATTTTTGAGGCATGTGGCACATCAAAGTTGTGCATTTTTGGTATTCAACATATATATGTTTGGCCCACATGCAAAGCGGTGGTGGTTGTCCTCTCGCACCCACTTAAGCAGTTATCAGCGATATAAATGCTTTCCATCTGTGGGCCCTCTTGGTCCATCACTACTTTTTGCATGACAACACAAGAGAGGTTAATTTGACTTAGGAGGGGATTATTTTTTTTGCTTGTAATACGGTATATATATATAGGTCATGCTCTGGGATGACATGTATGATACAGTTTGAGCACACACACATGCATGTGTACGCATGAATCCCTCCCATCGAGTCAAAGTGGCCAGTACAATGACACATCATGAATTGATCTCGCTCTGTGTGGGGAGCTAGTGTACGATTTTTTACGCACGCGCCACATCAATGTTGTGAAATGGTATTCAAACATGCATGCATGCATCACCTCCATACATATGCGTGTAGTGGTTGCCTTCGAACGGTACACTCCCTCGCGTGGTTATCGGCGACAAGCCTATATATTCGTGGGCCCGCATGGACATCCATGATCACCTTGACCGACAACAAGATAGGTTACCATGGCGGATTATTCATTTGGTTTGTGTTATCGTAGTATAGGTCATGGTGAGATTCAGACCTAATTAAGTTTGAGCGCATATACTATGCACGCATGCATGCATGAATCCCCGTCGTTGGTTTGAAATGCAGTGTAACATACATATGCATTGTCAACCTAACCCTCACTCATTGCCACATCAAAGTTGTTCCATTGTTACTCAGAAACACACCTCTCCATACATATGTTTGGGCCACATGCATGTAGTGGTTGTCTTCGGGGACTAGCTACTTGCGTGATTATTGGCGAGCTGGCCCATCTCCGAGGTCGCATGGACGGCCATCACTTTGACAAACAACAAGAGACAGGTTGTACAACCAAGGTGGATTATTCTTGGTTTGTTTTATGATCCATCTTTGTGAGAGATGCCTCTCTGGCCCGCCGACTGAAAGTGTGTGGGGGGGGAGGGCTGCTACTTCACACTTTGCTAGCTAGGTGAAGCTCGGTTGGGGGGGCATGCATTCATAGCTTAGGATTCCCTTCGTGGCAACATGAGGGGGGCTGCTAGCTGCTACTTCTCACTTTGCTAGGTG
>NC_041386.1:418708749-418737797 GCF_002162155.2 Triticum dicoccoides | reverse complement strand
GCGCCAACACGAGGGAGGGGGGCTGCTAGCTACTTCGCACTTTGGTAGGTGAACCTCGATTTGGGGGGAATGCATTCATAGGTCAGGATTCACTTCGTGCCGGAAAGAGGGAGGGGGCTGCTAGCTACTTTGCACTTTGCTAGGTGAACCGCGATTGGGGGGCATGCATTCATAGCTTAGGATTCCCTTCATGCCGACACAAGGGAGGGGGCTACTAGCTACTTCACACTTTGTAGGTGAACCTCGGTTGGGGGGAGGGGCATGCATTCATAGATTAGGATCCCCATCGTGCCGACACGAGGGGGGGGCAAGCAATACCGTGTGCTTTGCGAGGTAGGTGCCACATCGAAGTTGCATTTGGTATTCAAAAATAAAACCACCCTTTTCATACATAAATTTGGTCCACATGCAAGTGTGTTTGTGTTCTGACCCTCTCCCGCGTCATTTTTCGCCAAATTTATGAACATTGGACAAGTCAGATGACGCAACAGACACGGTTCACGCAAACTAACCGTGTGCCACGCCGGTGCCCCTGTCACGCACACATCCGCACAGTACATTGGGCTCCACAAGGCTTCCCCTCTCAAAAATATCTACCCGTATTTCCCTCAGTTAATAATCAAGGTATCAATCCAGTAGGAGAAGAACACACAAATCACCAATACCTACACAAACAATCACACACTTGTACCCAACATGATAAAGGGGTTGGCAATCCCTTTGCAGTCACTTGCAAAGGTGAGATCTGATAGAGATAGATAATTAAAACTAAACAAAAGATGAAATATTTTTGGGTTTTTTGGCTTATAGATCTGAAAATAAAAGATTGCAAAATAGTAGATCGGAAACAAATATGATGGAAAATAGACCTGGGGGCCATAGGTTTCACTAGAGGCTTCTCTCTTGAAGGTAAATAATACGTTGAGTGAACAAATTACTGTCGAGCAATTGATATAAAAGTGCAAAGTTATGATGATATCCAAGGCAATGATTATGTAATATAGGCATCACGTTCATGTCAAGTAGACTGACTCCTGCCTGCATCTACTACTATTACTCCACACATCGACCGATTCATGCCTGCATCTAGAGTATTAAGTTCATGAAGAACAGAGCAACGGTTTAAGTAAGATGACATGATGTAGAGGAACAAACTCAAGCAATATGATGTAAACCCCATCTTTTTATACTCTATGGCAACAATATAATACGTGCCTCGCTACCCCTACTTTTTCACTGGGTGAAGACACTGCAAGATTGGACCCAAAGCTAAGCACTTCTCCCATTGCAAGAAAAACCAATCTAGTTGGCCAACCTAAACCGATAGTTCGAAGAGAATTACAAAGATACCAAATCATGGATATAAGAATTCAGAGAAGATTGAAATAATATTCATATATAATCTGATCATAAATCCACAATTCATCGGATCTCGACAAACACACCGCAAAAGAAGATTACATTGGATAGATGTCCAAGAACATCGAGGATAACATGGTATTGATAATCAAAGAGAGAGAAGAACCCATCTAACTACTAGCTATGGACCTGTAGGTCTGAGGTAAACTACTCACGCTTCATCGGAAGGGCAATTGAGTTGGTGTAGATGCCCTCCGTGATCGAATCCCCCTCCGACGGGATGCCGGAAAAGGCCCCAAGATGAGATCTCACGAGAAGAGAAGGTTGCGGCGGTGGAAAAGTATTTTCATGGATGCTTCTGGAGGTTCGGGAATATATGTGAATATATAGGAGGAAGAACTAGGTTAGGGGGTCACCGAGGGGCCCACAAGGTAGGGGGTCCCCCCCACTAGAGCGCACCCTCCACCTTGTTGCTGCCTCGTGGCTCTTCTGACTTGAACTCCAAGTCTCCTGGGTGTCTTTTGGTCCAAGAAAAATCATCGCGAAAGTTTTATTCCGTTTGGACTTCGTTTGATATTCCTTTTCCGTGAAGCTAAAAAACAAGGAAAAGACTGAAACTGGCACTTGGCTCTAGGTTAATAGGTTAGTCACAAAAATAATATAAAATAGCATATTAATGCATATAAAACATCCAAATAGATAATATAACAGCATGGAACAATCAAAAATTATAGATACGTTGGAGACGTATCAAGCATCCCCAAGCTTAATTCCTGCTCGTCCTCGAGTAGGAAAATGATAAGAACAAAAAATTTCATGTGGAATGCTACCTAACATATGTATCCATGTAATTTTCTTTATTGTGGCATGAATGTTCAGATCCATAAGATTCCAAACAAAAGTTTAATATTGACATAAAAACAATAGTACTTAAAGCATACATAATATTGACATAAAATGATGAATGATGGCTTTGCCACAAATACGATGTCAACTACATGATCATGTAAAGCAATATGACAATGATGAAGTGTGTCATAATAAACGGAATGGTGGAAGTTGCATGGCAATATATCTTGGAATGGCTATGGAAATGCCATAATAGGTAGGTATGGTGGCTGTTTGGAGGAATGTATATGGTGGGTTTAATGGACCGGTGAAATTTGTGCGGTACTAGAGAGGCTAGCAATGGTGGAAGGGTGAGAGTGTGTATAATCCATGGACTCAACATTAGTGATAAAGAACTCGCATACTTATTGCAAAAATCTGTTAGTTATCGAAACAAAGTACTATGCGCATGCTCCTAGGGGGATAGATTGGTAGGAAAATACCATGTCTCGTCCCCGACAGCCACTCATAAGGAAGACAATCGATAAATAAATCATGCTCCGACTTCATCACATAACGGTTCACCATACGTGCATGCTACGAGAATCACTAACTTTAACACAAGTATTTCTACAATCCACAATTACTCACTAGCATGACTCTAATATCACCATCTTTATATATCAAAACAATCATAAGGAATCAAACTTCTCCTAGTATTCAATGCACTATATATGAAAGTTTTTATTATATCCTCTTGGATGCTATCATATTATGACTAAATTCATAACCAAAGCAAATTACCATGCTGTTTAAAGAGACTCTCAAAATAATATAAGTGAATCATGAGAGTTCACCAATTTCTATGAACTAAAACCGCCGCCGTTCTCTAAAAAGATATACGTGAAGCACTAGAGCAAAATTGCCTAGCTCAAAAGATATAAGTGAAGCACATAGAGTATTCTAATAAATCACGATTCATGTGTGTCCCTCTCAAAAGATGTGTACGGCAAGGATGATTGTGGAAAACTGAATAGCAAAGACTCATATCATATGATCATACAAGATGCTCCAAGCAAAACACATATCATGTGGTGAATAAAAATATAGCCTCAAGTAAAGTTACTGGTAAACAAAGACGAAAGAGGGGATGCCTTCCGGGGAATCCCCAAGCTTAGGCTCTTGGTTGTCCTTGAATATTACCTTAGGCTGCCTTGGGCATCCCCAATATTAGGCTCTAGCCACTCCTTATTCCATAGTCCATCAAATTTTTTACCCAAAACATGAAAACTTCACAACACAAAACTCAACAGAAAATCTGATGAGATCCGTTAGTGTAAGAAAATAAATCACCACTTATGGTACTATTGTGAACTCATTCTTTATTTATATTGGTGTAATATATACTGTATTACAACTTCTCCATGGTTCATACCCCCCGATACTACACATAGATTCATCAAAATAAGCAAACAACACAAAGAAAACAGAATCTGTCAAAAACAGAAGAGTCTGTAGCAAACTGTAACTCTCGAATACTTCTGTATCTCCAAAAATTCTGAAAAATTAGGAAAACTGATGAAATTTGTGTATTAATCTTCTGAAAAAAGAATCAGTATTTTATCATGCTTCTGCTAAAATGAGAATTGCTTTCCTCAGCGCAAAAGTTTCTGTTTTTCAGCAAGATAAAATCAACTATCACCGTAAGCTATCCCAAAGGTCTTACTTGGCACAAACACTAATTAAAACACAAACACACATCTAACCAGAGGCTAGATGAATTATTTATTGCAAAACAGGACCAAAAAAGCAAGAACAAAAATAAAATTGGGTTGCCTCCCAACAAGCGCTATTGTTTAATGCCCTTAGCTAGACATAAGAACATAGATCTAGGTGTTGCCATAAAAATAAGGCATATCACGTATGCTCATCTCACACTCCCTTCGTTAAGCAGCAAGCTTTCTTTGTGGTAAGCAAAAGTAATCAAAAGGGCTAAATTTAAGAGGGTAAGAATCCCTAAGATCAAGTTCGGGAGGAATTGCTCCTCCTTCGGCCCCTCGTATTGTATGATCAACTCATCATTATAAGCGTTCTTTTGGGAAAAAGTCATGAGCTTATTTTTCTAGAAAGAAACCTAATCCATTTTTTTGTATAGAAAAATTATCATTAAGTGCAGAAATTCTCTCAACTAAAACATCGGTAGGGACCTTTTTTCTTAAATTTTTGTTATAAGCAACATGATCGATAGATTGTAAATGCATTATTTCTTCTTAATAAAAGAGAATCCCCTCTATGGGAGGAAGACCACCATAAATTTTATAATGCGCAAAAATTTCACTAGCTTATTTCATAATGAATCTAAACTCATGAGCTAGAAATACGATAGCGGCGCATTTAACAGAAGAATGCACAATATTAGAGAACTCTAGGAAAATCCTTTGTAAGCTACGGTGCATATGAACAAATTGTCTTTCAAGTTCAATTACAAGAAAAGTTTTTGCATCCGCGAGACTATTAGTTTTATGGAGAATAGACCCACCTAATGTGGGTAGCGCACTGGCACAAGTAAAGAAATCTGGAATAACTCATTTTCCATTAATATTACCGCTACCTATGTGAAGTTTTTTAGTGTGCAAGATAGTAGATTCTTCATGAGGATCAAAATTAGAAAAATTATCCAGGTTTCCCTCATTATTACTACTATCCTTTTCAACAATAATCTCCCCAGATTCGGACATGGTGGCAACAAATCGATCTAGTGAACGAGCGAATGAAAAGCAAGCGAAAAGACGAAGGGAAGAAGGGCGAAAAAAGGGCAAGTCTTTTTGAAAATAGTTTTGTAAGTGGGAGAGAGGAAAATGAGAGGTAAATGATGAATAATGTAATGCAAGAGATGAGAGTTTATGATGGGTACTTGGTGGGCTTGACTTGGCGTAGATCTCCCCGGCAACGGCGCCAGAAATTCTTCCTGCTACTTCTTGAGCTTGCGTTGGTTTTTCCCTTAAAGAGGAAATGGTGATGCAGCAAAGTAGAGATAAGTATTTCCCTTAGTTAAGAACCAAGGTATCAATCCAGTAGGAGAAGAACGCAGAAATAACCAATACTTGCACAAACAATCAAACACTTGCACCCAACGCGATAAAGAGGTTGTCAATCCCTTCACGGTCACTTGCAAAGGTCAGATCTGATACAGATAGATAATTAAAACTAAACAAAAGATAAAATATTTTTGGGTTTTTTGGTTTATAGATCTGAAAATAAAAGATTGCAAAATAGTAGATAACTAATATGATGGAAAATAGACCCGGGGGCCATAGGTTTCACTAGAGGCTTCTCTCTTGAAGGTAAATAATACGGTGGATGAACAAATTATTGTCGAGCAATTGATAGAAAACCGCAAAGTTATGACGATATCCAAGGCAATGATTATGTAATATAGGCATCACGTTCGTGTCAAGAAGATCGACTCATGCCTACATGTACTGCTATTACTCCACACATCGACCGACTGATGAAGAGCAAACCTCGAGGCGAGGGTCGATCCGTTGTTGGCCCGATCTTTCACAGCACAAAACTCCTTCACAACAAAAACTAGATGCGGGTTTACAAAGATGTTCACAAACCTTGCAAAAACATCACGCCAACCCCTCGATCTGAAGGAATAATGTGGACGAACCGTAAAGGTTCATCTTGTAATCTCCTACGCGTCGCGTCTCAGCAACTCACATGCCAGTAGAGACTTTTGACAAGGTTTCTCAAAACTAGATAATGGCCGACGGCCGAAAAACAAACACATGTCTAATTCATCTAAAAATGACCTCCCCTTTACATCACGTATAGACTTGCATTATATTGTGGCCGGACACCCTAAGCTAACTTGGAAATCAAGTGATGAAAATAAACTAACCTGGACTCTTTATAATGGGTATTGCCTTTTACATCTCGGCAAATATCTGAACTACCAAAACAACGTAAGCTATAGATACGATGGATTCTGTGCGTGCCACCTTTTCCGTTGTAACTTTGCTCCGTTTGGTGGCCCCCAACCTAACACACATAAAGAAAGATAATCCCATGATCCGGCAAGCCTAATTACAACAGTAATATTTTCCTTACGAGGTAAGAACAGAAACAGAAAATCAAAATGCACCGCCACTTCTTTAAACCAGCCCAGACTCTTCATATCCTGATTGTCTCTTTTCTTTTCTGGCTCAAACATGCTAGTGTACAGGTCGTCTCTTCCATGCAAACACATGTGCTTCTCCCTAGGCCATGCATGTACGTTAAACATCTCTTCATTCTTATGTGGGTGCATCTCCATCATGGACATGGTATGCATGTACATAACCTGAACTAGAGATGCAACCTCCTCCAGATATTTTTCATCAAATATTGTATGTTCCAGCACATATACTTCACTAGTCTCCTATTTTAGTATAACAGAAACATCACCGACCACGTCAACAACTACTGGATTAATGGCGCCAATTACTGAATTGGTCATATCATCCTCTCCCTCTTTAGGCGGAACCGTCCTCGGTTTCAGTCGGTCCCTTCAGCAACAACTTTGACCGTGGGTTGAACATGCGCGGGGAAAACATCAGCAGCTTCTGTCTCCTTTGCCCTTTCTTGCTCCTTCCTTTTCTGCATTCTTTCTTTCCTCCAAGTCTTGAACGACTTCTTTTCCATGACCATGAGCATATATTTTTCATCATGTATGACAGTGAATGTGTTTGCAAGATAGTCGTGTGTAGCGTTAATTTTCTTGTACCATGGCTTTCCCAACAGCATATGACAAGAAATCATCTATACTGGAATTACGTCGCACAAAACCTCACAAGAAAATTTGTCGACTGAAAAAATGTCGTAGTTTTGTGCGTTATGCCAAGCTTGTCGTAGGATGTCGTCAATGAATACAGTCGTGGATGTGGTGTCAACGATAGCTGCAGCTTCTCCACCATGTCGATGCCGATCTCGTTGATCGAACTGTTGTGGTCGATCGTTGTGGCGCAAATGTTTTCACCCGCTTTACAACAGGTGCGAAATAGTTCAGCACCATAGCCTCTCTCCTCCAGCAAAAAGTTGTCGGAGAGCCTCTAGTAGCTCTTTGGTGACATCGCGCCTGCCGTCTCCTCCGGAGTGCCATGATAAACGCCGATCTCTGATACCACTTGATGAAGAGCAAACCTCGAGGCGAGGGTCGATCCGTTGTTGGCCCAATCTTTCACGGCACAAAACACCATCACAACAAGAACGAGATGCTGGTTTACAAAGATGTTCACAAACCTCCCAAAAACAAAACGCCAACCCCTCGATCTGAAGGAATAACGTGGACAAACTGTATAGGTTCAGCTTGTAATCTCCTACGCGTCGCGTCGCAGGAACTCACACGCTAGTAGAGACTTTTGACAAGGTATCTCAAAACTCGATAATGGCCGACGGCCGAAAAACACACACGTGTCTAATTCATCTAAAAATGACCTCCCCTTTACATCACATATTGACTTGCCTTATATTGTGGCCGGACACTCTAAGCTAACTTGGAAATCAAGTAATGAAAATAAACTAAGTTGGACTCTTTATAATGGGTATTGCCTTTTACATCTCGGTAAATATATGAACTACCAAAACAACCTAAACTGTAGATACGATGGATTCTGTGCGTGCCACCTTTTTCGTTGTAACTTTGCTCCTTTCGGTGGCCCCCAACCTAATGCACATAAACAAATATAATCCCATGACCCGGCAAGCCTAACTACAAAAGTAATATTTTCCTTACGAGGTAAGAACAGAAACAGAAAATCAATATGCACTGCCACTTCTTTAAACTAGCCCAGACTCTTCATATCCAGATTGTCTCTTTTCTTTTCTGGCTCAAACATGCTAGTGTACAGGTCGTCTCTTCCATGCACACACATGTGCTTCTCCCTAGGCTATGCATGTATGTTAAACATCTCTTCGTTCTTATGTGGGTGCATCTCCATCATGGACATGGTATGCATGTACGTAACCTGAACTAGAGATGCAACCTCCTCCAGATATTTTTCATCAAAGATTGTATATTCTGGCACATATACATCAGCAGTCTCTTGTTTTAGTATAATAGAAACATCACCGACGATGTGAACAACTACTGGATTAATGGCGCCAATTACTGAATTGGTCATATCACCGACTCCTGCCTGCATTTAGAGTATTAAGTTCATGAAGAGCAGAGTAACGCTTTAAGTAATGACATGATGTAGAGGAATAAACTCAAGCAGTATGATGTAAATCCCATATTTTTCTCCTCGATGGCAACAATACAATACGTGCCTCGCTACCCCTACTTTGTCATTGGGTGAGGACACCGCAAGATTGAACCCAAAGCTAAGTACTTCTCCCATTGCCAGAAAAACCAATCTAGTTGGCCAAACTAAACCGATAGTTCAAAGAGAATTACAAAGATGTCAAATCATGCATATAAGAATTAAGAGAAGATTCAAATAGTATTCACAATTCATTGAATCTCAACAAACACACCGCAAAAGAAGATTACATCAGATAGATCTCCAAGAACATCGAGGAGAACATGGTATTGAGAATCAAAGAGAGAGAAGAAGCCATCTAGCTACTAGCTATGGACCCGTAGATCTGAGGTAAACTGTGCACACTTCATCGGAGGGGCAATAGAGTTGATGTAGATGCCCTCCATGATCGAATCCCCCTTCGGCAGGATGCCGAAAAAGGCCCCAAGATGGTATCTCACTCGAACAGAAGGTTGCGGCGGTGGGAAAGTGTTTTCGTGGATGCTTCTGGAGGTTCAGGAATATATGTGAATATATAGGAGGAAGAACTAGGCCAGGGGTCACTGAGGGGCCCACAAGGTAGGGGGCGCCCCCCCTAGGGCGCACCCTCTACCCGTGTCACCTCCTCGTGGCTCTTCTGACTTGAACTCCAAGCCTCCTGGGTGTCTTTTAGTCCAAGAAAAATTAGCACGAAAGTTTTATTCCATTTGGACTCCGTTTGATATTCCTTTTCCGCGAAGCTAAAAAACAAGGAAAAAACAGAAACTAGCACTGGACTCTAGGTTAATAGGTTAGTCCTAAAAATAATATAAAATGGCATATTAATGCATATAAAACATCCAAAAAAGATAATATAGTAGCATGGAACAATCAAAAATTATAGATACGTTGGAGACATATCAGTCTTGAACATGAGTGTGCTGCACGACTGAACTTAGTCGCGTCGAAGACTGCATCATATCTACCTCTTCTCCATCGTGTACGGTGCCCTCTTCCCCACCGTTTACGGCCTCTTCTCTGCCAACATGTCATGCACCCTCGTCTCCGAGTCCACCATCGTCATCCATCTCTTCGCTAGCCCCGTGTCGTTATTGCCTGCCACATGGACATCATCATCTTCTTCTTCAATTATCCACTGAGTATAGCCATCCATGAAACCATGCATGAGCAAGTGCGCCTTCAAACTGCCATGGTCAAAGGGGTCCAAGATGACGATTAGTTTGCATTTTCTACATGGACATATAATCCTAGTCCATTTATTTGAATACATGTCTTGCACCGCGATCGTAACCATCTTTCCACCACCCTTCCATTCACCTTCGTGATTGCCTACGCAGTATAATAAGCAAAAGAATTATTACCATGCATGCATATATATGCATATATCAGACTTATAAAAAAATTCGGCATGACCTTCCCTAAAAATAGGACATATAGAGTTTGCCTGAAATTCGCCGAAATGGAAATAAATCGACATTTCGGCAAAACATAAGCAACTCATGTCACACACGATCCGACAACTACACATAGGCGGCAACTCATGCCACATGCACATTCTCACCATCCAAACAAAAATATTTCCATTCTTGCAAAGCACAACTTTTTACTCACCGATCGTCCCGAGAGAGGGATTGAGCACACACGTACGGTAGATGGCTGGTGCTGCTATCTAGCTAGCTAGGGATCGAAAGTAGTAGGACAAAGATGCATGGTAGATCTAGTTGGAAGGAGATGATCTACCTAACTAGTGTTGAGGGGGGAAAGCAAGCTAGTGAGACAAAGGCATGACTGGGGAAGAGAGAAGGAGGGAGAGATAAATAAAATCAAGTGAGGAAGAGAATCCATTAATGAAGGAGATCGTGGATGGGGGCATTAATGGGGAGAGAAGAGAGGTAGGAGAAGGAAGAAGTGAGTGAGGTAGAGGAGGGAGAGGGGAAAGGGGTGGGGGAGGAGGGGAGGGTGGGAGGGGAAAAGGTGGCTGCTATGTATAGCAGTAGCGCTGGTAGCGCACTGGCGCTACTGCTAAGATCCATAGCAGTAGTGCGTGTCAGTGGCCCAATGCTACTGCTAATCGGGGCCCACCTGCTGGCCCCGTGCACACATAGCGGTAGCGGTGGGCCACCAACACGCGCTACTGCTATTGAGCTTAGTAGTACCGTTGGTTTTCGCCCACTGCTACTAGTACGGGTAGCCCCGGCAGGTGGCGATGGGATCACTTAGCAGTAGCGCTGCCTTGCTGCCCCGCGCTACTGCTACTGCACAACCTATAGCGCTGGTTGCTGCCCCGCGCTACCACTAAGTAGCAGTAGCGCGGTTAAATAATCCCGCGCTACAACTAATATTCTATCTATAAGCTTTCTCCTAGTAGTGTTCTAGTAAACCTGAGGTGGAAAAACCTTCTGATGATAATGATTTTTCTATTTCTGATGTTGAAACTCAATCCGGTAATGAACATTTACCTAGTGATTATGAAAATGACAATAATGATGTTCATGGTGATGCTCAACCAGACAATGATAAAGAACCAGATAATGATGTTGAAATAGAACCTGTTGTTGATCTTGATAACCCACCTCCTAAAAATAAATGATATGATAAGAGAGACTTTGCTGCTAGAAAACCGTGATGCCCCCGATTCGACTGTACACTAATCATACATGCAAATGTGTATGGTCAAGATCAGAGACTCACGGGAAGATATCACAACACAACTCTAGACACAAATTAAAATAATACAAGCTTTATATTACAAGCCAGAGGGCTCGATACACAAGCGTTGGAGGAAGCAACAATATCTAAGTACAGATATAAATTTAGACAAGACTGCCTTAAGAAGGCTAGCACAAAAGCAACAACAATCGAAGAGGCAAGGCCTCCTGCCTAGGACCTCCTAACTACTCCTGGTCTTCGGCGGCCTCCATGTAGTAGTATCCGTCGGCGAAGGCATCTGGCTCCAGGGACCCACCATTTGGTTGCAACAACTGGAAAGAAGGAAGAAGGGGGGAAACGGGTAGCAAAGCAACCGTGAGTACTCATCCAAAGTACTCGCAAGCATCAGATCTATACTAAGTATGCATTGGTGTCAAAGGATGGTATGTATCTGTGGACTGAACTACAGAATTCCAGAATAGAGGGGAAGGCCTAGCCTATCGAAGACTAGCATCTTCAAGCAGCTCCAAGCATATTGCAACATTTAGAAGAGTATAGAATAGCATTTTAATATTTAATAAGCACATTGTAGTATTAACGCCCAGAGATCCTTCCTCGACTCCCTGCGAGAAAGCAATCCCGGAGCCAACATATCCATCAAAAGTCTCAAGTAACCAGTTCTAGTTGTAATAGATCAGGATACAAGTCTAAACGTCCATTACCGTGGACACGGTATTCGAATAGATAACTTCCCTGCAGGGGTGCACCACGTTACCCAACATGCTTGATTACTCTGGCTAGACACACTTTTGTAAGTCAATGCCCGGCCTCAGAAGATCAACACGTCCCAGCCCAACCTATGCTCAGCAGAGAGGTCCCCGCCGGTCTACATCCTAAGCACTCCAGGGTCTTGGGCCCATCGCCCGTTGCACTCCGGGTCGTTGCGTGCAGGGCGGGTCTAGGCTCCACCACTACAGGATGGTGCCGGCCCAGCCATGTCGTAATGCTCAACTGGACGTTTGACAAAGCTTCGACTGATACCATTATGTCGAGGCCCATAACTATTCACGCATGGTGATTAGTGCGTAAAGGCCAGAGGCCAACTCAGAACAAATACCCAAACCTTTAGTGTATTAGGAGCTCAAGGTAACGAGCAAAGACTCACGATCGATGTGACCCCGTCGCCCCGTCTCGTGGACTTACGGCACGGGCCCAAAATGCCCGGACGTGCAATGTAATTACCTCGCGGGTGCTCTCCGGGCCCGCCCGACTTTGAAATGAACTCGCGGATACCCCTCAAGGTCGACCCGACTTCAACAACGGTCTCAAGAAAGTTCAGGTAACTGTGTGTCCATAACATCAAGAGGGAATCGATGTAATCCTCAAACAAAACTTAGGAGGAATCACCCTCGAGGTTCACACTTGAGGTGTTGCACGACAGAGTCGTATCGGGAGTGGTGAAGGAGGAATCACCCTCTATGACCACGACCGAATAGCTACACTACAGAGTTATCATCAGGAGTGCATTACGAGGTATCACCCTCGGCGCTCGATAGTAACTATGCAGAGTCATACAACTAAAGGAGCGTGATGTGATGTGAGGTGTCGAGCTCTAGTCGTCGATCACGTTGATCGAGTCAATGATGATGAAGTAGGGGCAACAAGGACAAGGTGGGGGTCACTGATGGATCACTAACCAACCTATACTAATCAATTTAGGATAAGCAGGTAAGGTACAATAGCATGTTACAAAAGCAGGCTATGCATCAGAATCGGAGCAATCAAGTACAGTGGAAAAATCTAATGCAAGCATGAGAGAGAATGGAATGGCTGATATCGGAATGAACATGGGGGGTTTGCTTGCCTGGTTGCTCAGACGAGGAGGGGGTCATCTTCGATGCAGATGATCACAGGGGTAGCATCTGTCTCGAGGTCTACTGATACGTCCATTTTGCATCATGCTTTTATATCAATATTTATTGAATTATGGGTTGTTATCACACATTATGTCACAATACTTATGCCTATTCTATCTTATTTTACAAGGTTCACATAAAGAGGGAGAATGCCGGCAGCTGGGATTCTGGGCTGGAAAAGGAGCACATATTAGAGACCTATTCTACACAGCTCCAAAAGTCTTGGAACTTCACGGAAGATGTTTTCCAAATATATAAAAAATATTGAGAGCAAGAACTTCACCAGGGGGGCACACCCTGCCCACGAGGGTGGGGGGCGCGCCCCCCTACCTCGTGGGCCCCCTGGTGGCCCTCCGGTGGCCATCTTCTGCTATATGGAGTCTTTAGATGGGAAAAAATCATAATCCATCTTCTCGGACGAAACTCCACCGCCACGAGGCGGAACCTTGGCGGAACCAATCTAGGGCTCTCGCAGAGCTGTTCTGCCGGGGAAACTTCCCTCCCGGAGGGGGAAATCATCGCCATTGTCATCACCAACGCTCCTCTCATCGGGAGAGGGCAATCTCCATCAACATCTTCATCAACACCATCTCATCTCAAAACCCTAGTTCATCTCTTGTATCCAATTCTTGTCTCCAAGTCCGGGATTGGTGCTAGTAGGTTGCTAGTAGTGTTAATTACTCCTTGTAGTTGATGCTAGTTGGTTTAATTGGTGGAAGATCATATGTTCAGATCCTATATGCCAATACCCCTCTGATTATGAACATTTTTATGCTTTGTGAGTAGTTACTTTTGTTCCTGAGGACATGGGAGAAGTCTTGCTATTAGTAGTCATGTGAATTTGGTATTCGTTCGATATTTTGATGAGATGTATGTTGTCTCTCCTCTAGTGGTGTTATGTGAACATCGACTACATGACACTTCACCATTATTTGGGCCTAGAGGAAGGCATTGGGAAGTAATAAGTAGATGATGGGTTGCTAGAGTGACAGAAGCTTAAATCCTAGTTTATGCGTTGCTTCGTAAGGGGCTGATTTGGATCCATATGTTTCATGCTATGGTTAGGTTTACCTTAATACTTTTGTTGTAGTTGCGGATGCTTGCAATAGAGGTTAATCATAAGTGGGATGCTTGTCCAAGTAAGGACAGTACCCAAGCACCGGTCCACCCACATACCAAATTATCAAAGTACCGAACGCGAATCATATGAACGTGATGAAAACTAGCTTTACGATATTCCCATGTGTCCTCGGTAGCGCTTTACATCATATAAGAGTTTGTCCAGGCTTGTCCTTTGCTACAAAAAGGATTGGGCCACCTTGCTGCACCTTATTTACTTTTGTTACTTGTTGCTCATTACAAATTATCCTATCACAAAACTATCTGTTACCACTTATTTCAGTACTTGCAGAGAATACCTTGCTGGAAACCGCTTATCATTTCCTTCGGATCCTCGTTGGGTTCGACACTCTTACTTATCGAAAGGACTACGATAGATATCCTATACTTGTGGGTCATCAAGACTCTTTTCTGGCGCCGTTGCTGGGGAGTGAAGCGCCTTTGGTAGGTGGAATTTGGTAAGGAAAATTTTATATAGTGTGCTGAAATTTACTGTCATTTGTTACTATGGAAAGTAATCCTCTGAGGGGCTTGTTCGGGGTATCTTCACCCCGAGCAATAGAGCAAAGAGTTGCTCCTCAACCTACTGAACCTACTGAAAATGAAAATGAAAATGCTTGCTTTGAAGTTCCTTCGGGTATGATAGAAAAACTGCTAGCTAATCCTTTTTTAGGAGATGGAACAAAACATCCTGATGAACATCTGATATATGTGGATGAAGTTTGTGGATTATTTAAGCTTGCAGGTGTACCCGCAGATGTTGTTTAGAAGAAGGTCTTCCCCTTATCTTTGAGGGGAGATGCATCGACATGGTATAGGCTATGTGGTGATATGAGGTCTTGGAATTACAAACGATTGAAATTGGAATTTCATCAGAAGTTCTATCTTATGCATCTTGTTCATCGTGATCACAATTATATATATAATTTTTTGCCTCACGAAGGAGAAAGCATCGCTCAAGCTTGGGGGAGGCTTAAATCAATGTTATATTCATGCCCCAATCATGAGCTCTCAAGAGAAATTATTATTCAAAAATTTTATGCTCGGCTTTCTGGTAACAATCGCACCATGCTTGATACTTCTTGTGATGGCTCTTTTATGATGAAGACTATTGAATTCAAATGGGATTTATTCGAAAGAATTAAACGCAACTCTGAAGATTGGGACCTCGACAATGGTAAGGAGTCAGGTATGACACCTAGTTTTGATTGTGTTAAATATTTTATGGATACCGATATTTTTCGTAAATTTAGCACTAAATATGGACTTGACTCTGAGATAGTAACTTCTTTCTGTGAATCTTTTGCTGCTTATGTTGATCTCCCCAAGGAGAAGTGGTTTAAATATCATCCTCCCATAGAAGTAAAAGTAGCTGCAACTATTAAAGTTGAAGAAAAGACTATCACTTATAATGATCCTATTGTTCCTACTTCTTATTAAAGGATCATGCTAAAGCTTCAACTGTGGTTCGTAAAAGCAATATTAAAACATATACACCTCCTGAGCAAGTTAAAGTTGAACCTAATATTGCTATTGTTAAAGATCTCTTGTCTGATAATATAGATGGGCATGTTATTTATTTCTGTAATGAAACTGCTAGAATTACTAAACCCCGTGAAAAAGATAAACCTAGACCTATGGTAGGCATGCCTGTTATTTCTGTTAAAATAGGAGATCATTGTTATCATGGCTTATGTGATATGGGTGCTAGTGCTAGTGCAATACCTTATTCCTTATACAAAGAAGTTATGCATGATATTGCACCTGCTGAGATGGAAGATATTGATGTCACAATTAAACTTGTCAATAGAGATACTATTTCACCAATGGGAATTGTTAGAGATGTTGAAGTCTTGTGTGGGAAAACTAAATATCCTGCTGATTTTCTTGTTCTTGGTTCCCCACAAGATAGCTTTTGTCCCATTATATTTGGTAGACCCTTCTTAAATACTGTTAATGCTGCCATAGATTGCAAAAGAGATGTTGTTACTATCGGTTTAGATGATATGACTCATGAATTTATTTTTTCTAAATTTAGTAGACAACACCGTGAAGAAGAATTACCTAGTAAGGATGAAATTATTGGTCTTGCTTCGATTGCCGTACCTCCTAGTGATCCTTTAGAACAATATTTGCTAGACCATGAAAATGGCATGTTTATGAATGAAAGAAGGGAATTAGATGAAGTATTCTTTAAACATGAACCTATTCTGAAAAACAATTTACCTGTTGAAATCCTAGGGGATCCTCCTCCACCCAAGGGTGATCCCGTGTTTGAGCTTAAACCGTTACCTGATACTCTTAAGTATGCTTATCTTGATGAGAAAAATATATATCCTGTTATTATTAGTGCTAACCTTTCAGAGCATGAAGAAGAGAGATTATTGAAAACTCTGAAGAAGCACTGTGCTGCTATTGGGTATACTCTTGATGATCTTAAGGGCATTAGTCCTACTCTATGTCAACATAAAATTAATTTGGAAGAAGATGCTAAACCAGTTCATGATCATCAACACCGGCTGAATCCTAAAATGAAAGAAGTGGTAAGAAAGGAGATTCTAAAGCTCCTTGAGGCAGGTATAATTTATCACGTTGCTGATAGTCAGTGGGTAAGCCCTGTCCATTGTGTCCCTAAGAAGGGGGGTATTACTGTTGTTCCTAATGATAAAGATGAATTGATCCCTCAAAGAATTATTATAGGTTATAGGATGGTAATTGATTTCCGCAAATTAAATAAGGCTACTAATAAGATCATTACCCCTTACCTTTTATCGATCAAATGCTAGAAAGATTATCCAAACATACACATTTTTGCTTTCTAGATGGTTATTCTGGTTTCTCTCAAATACCTGTATCAGCCAAGGATCAATCAAAGACTACTTTTACTTGCCCTTTTGGTAATTTTGCTTATAGACGTATGCCTTTTGGTTTATGTAATGCATCCTACTACCTTTCAAAGATGCATGATGTCTATATTCTCTGACTTTTGTGAAAAGATTTTTGAGGTTTTGATGGACGATTTCTCCGTCTATGGATCTTCTTTTGATGATTGCTTAAGCAACCTTGGTCGAGTTTTGCAGAGATGTGAAGAAACTAATCTTGTCTTGAATTGGGAAAAGTGCCACTTTATGGTTAATGAAGGTATTGTCTTGGGGCATAAAGTTTCTGAAAGAGGTATTGAAGTTGATAAAGCCAAGGTTGATGCTATTGAAAAGATGCCATGTCCCAAGGACATCAAAGGTATAAGAAGTTTCCTTGGTCATGCCGGTTTTTATAGGAGGTTCATTAAGGACTTCTAAAAAATTTCTCGGTCTCTGACTAATTAATTACAAAAAGATATACCATTTGTCTTTGATGATGATTGTGTAGAAGCATTTGAAATACTTAAGAAAGCATTGATCTCTGCACCTATTATTCAGCCACCTGATTGGAATTTACCCTTTGAAATTATGTGTGATGCTAGTGATTATGTTGTAGGTGCTGTTCTAGGACAACGAGTTGATAAGAAACTATATGTTATTCAATATGCTAGTAAAACTCTAGACAATGCTCAAAGAAATTATGCTACTACTGAAAAAGAATTCTTAGCAGTTGTATTTGCTTGTGATAAGTTTAGACCTTATATTGTTGATTCTAAAGTAACTATTCACACTGATCATGCTGCTATTAAATATCTTATGGAAAAGAAAGATGCTAAACCTAGACTTATTAGATGGGTTCTCTTGCTACAAGAATTTGATTTGCATATTGTTGATAGAAAAGGAGTTGAGAACCCCGTTGCAGACAACTTGTGTAGGTTAGAAAATGTGCTTGATGACCCACTACCTATTGATGATAGCTTTCCTGATGAGCAATTAAATGTCATAAATGCTTCTCATACTGCTCTATGGTATGCCGATTATGCTAATTACATTGTTGCTAAGTTTATACCACCTAGTTTCACATACCAGCAAAAGAAAAAGTTCTTCTATGATTTGAGGCATTACTTCTGGGATGACCCACATCTTTATAAAGAAGGAGTAGATGGTGTTATTAGACGTTGTGTACCTGAGCAGGAACAGGAACAGATCCTACGCAAGTGTCACTCTAAAGCTTATGGAGGACACCATGCTAGAGATAGAACTGCACATAAGGTATTGCAATCTGGTTTTTATTGGCCTACTCTCTTCAAGGATGCCCGTAAGTTTGTCTTATCTTGTGATGAATGTCAAAGAATTGGTAATATTAGTAGACGTCAAGAAATGCCTATGAATTATTCACTTGTTATTGAACCATTTGATGTTTGGGGTTTTGACTATATGGGACCTTTTCCTTCCTCTAATGGTTATACACATATTTTAGTTGTTGTTGATTACGTTACTAAGTGGGTAGAAGCTATTCCAACTAGTAGTGCTGATCATAAAACTTCTATTAAAATGCTTAAAGTAGTTATTTTTCCAAGATTTGGAGTCCCTAGATATTTAATGACTGATGGTGGTTCACATTTTATTCATGGTGCTTTCCGTAAAATGGTTGCTAAATATGATGTTAATCATAGAATTGCATCTCCTTATCACCCCCAGTCTAGTGGTCAAGTAGAATTGAGTAATAGAGAACTCAAATTAATTTTGCAAAAGACTGTTAATAGGTCTAGAAAGAATTGGTCCACGAAACTTGATGATGCATTATGGGCCTATAGAACTGCATATAAAAATCCTATGGGTATGTCTCCGTATAAAATGGTCTATGGAAAAGCATGTCACTTACCTCTCGAACTAGAACACATGGCTTATTGGGCTATTAAAGAACTTAATTATGATTTTAAACTTGCCGGTGAGAAGAGGTTGTTTGATATTAGCTCACTTGATGAATGGAGAACCCAAGCCTACGAAAATGCCAAGTTGTTTAAAGAAAAAGTTAAAAGATGGCATGACAAAAGGATACAAAAGCGTGAGTTTAATGTAGGTGACCATGTATTGCTATACAACTCTCGTTTAAGATTTTTTGCAGGAAAACTTCTCTCTAAATGGGAAGGTCCTTACGTTATCGAGGAGGTCTACCATTCCGGTGCCATAAAAATCAACAACTTCAAAGACACAAGGTGGTGAACGGTCAAAGAATCAAACATTATATCTCAGGTAATCCCATAAATGTTGAAACCAATGTTATTGAAACCGTAACCCCGGAGGAATACATAAGGGACACTTTCCGAAATGTTTCAGACTCCGAAAAGGAATAGGTATGTGGTGCGGTAAGTCAACCGACTCCAAAACAGTTTTTAAGGCAATATTTCTCCATTTTGGAATATTTAGAAAAATAGAAAAATAAGCAGCAGTCCGGGAAGGACACGAGGGCTCCACGAGGGTGGAGGGCGCGCTCCCTACCTCGTGGGCACCTCATGTGCTCTCCGGACTCCGTTTTCGTACACGACATGTATTTTGGTCGGTAAAAATTCATTATATAATTTCCCGGGGGTTTTGACTCCCGTATCACGCAAAAATCTCTTGTCTTTGTTTTGAGCTATCCTGCTGCAGACAGAGCAACATGTCATCCCAGGATTCGGAAGGAGAAAGCTACGTGGTTGATTACCTTGCAAGTCCTAAGGTCTATGGGGATGTGGAGCATTGCGGTTGGATTACGTAAGAAGAAGAGGACTATGAACCCAAGGGAAAGGAGGATACTAGCTCAGATGAAGATGAAGTCCCACTACCTCAACATGGGGACATGCATGTGGAGTTAAAAAGTCAAGCCTCCCAGATAGGGTAAAGAAACCTAAGATCGAGTTTATCCATTTTCACCTCTTGCAGGAGAACAAGCAGGAACTATGCAAAAAGATACCGAGCTTGGAGCAGGAGATCGAAGACCTAAGGGACCAAAATTTTGTCCTCAAGCGCAAATAAGGAAGAAGCCTACGTTATCAACAAAATCACCACCGTCTCCACCAACAAAGAAGAATTGAGTATCTGGTATGGGCACTCCACTTGGCAACTGCCAATCTTGGGGGAGTGCCTCAGTATCGTATCACCATCACTTTTATCTTTACCGCTTTTCTTAGTTCGATCCTTTTGGTAATATCTTGATCTAGTAGAATAAAAGTTCTTAGTATGATCTAGTCGTGAGTTTTGCTTTATTATCCTTCTATGTAATCGAGTCTGTGAGCTATATAATAAAGATTAGTGTTCAGTCAAGGGCTTGATTATTTTTCCATGATCATAAGGAAATAAAAGAAAAGAGAAAGAAATAAAAAGAAACAAAGAGATCATGTGAATCTTATGGAGAGTAATGAGCTCACATAGAAAGAGTATGATGAATAAAAGTTGTTGAGGGTTGACAAACACAGTTTTGGTCATCGTTGCAATTAATAGGAAGTAACAAAGAAAGAGAGGTCTTCACATATAAATATACTATCTTGGACATCTTTTATGATTGTGAGCACTCATTAAAATATGACATGCTAAAGAGTTGACATTGGACAAGGAAGACAACTTAATAGGTTATGTTTTCTTACATCTGAGATAAATTATATTGTCTTGGATCTTCCAACATGATGAGCTTGCCTTTCCCACTCATGCTAGCCAAATTCATTGCACCAAGTAGAGATACTACTTGTGCTTCCAAATACCCTTAAACCAGTCTTGCCATAAGAGTCCACCATATCTACCTATGGATTGAGTAAGATCCATCAAGTAAGTTGTCATCGGTGCAAGCAATGAAAATTGCTCTCTAAATATGTATGATTGATTGGTGTGGAGGAAATAAGCTTTATATGATCGTGTGATATGGAAGTAATAAAAGTGACAGACTGCATAATAAAGGTCCATATCACAAGTGGCAATATAAAGTGACGTTCTTTCGCATTAAGATTTTTTGCATCCAACCATAAAAGCGCATGACAACCTCTACTTCCCTCTGCGAAGGGCCTATCTTTTACTTTTATCTCCTACATTGCATAAGAGTCATGGTGATCTTCACCCTTCCTTTTTACATTTTATCCTTTGGCAAGCACAATATGTTGGAAAGATCCTGGTATATATGGCTAATTGGATGTGAGTTTTCATGAACTATTACTGTTGACATTACCCTTGAGGTAAAACATTGGGAGGCAAAACTATAAGCCCCTATCTTTCTCTGTGTCCGATTAAAACTCCATACCCATAAGTATTGCGTGAGTGTCAGCAATTGTGAAAAATTATATGATAGTTGAGTATGTGGACTTGCTGAAAAGCTCTCATACATTGACTCTTTCCTATGTTATGATAAATTGCAATTGCTTCAATGACTGAGATTGTAGTTTGTTAGTTTTCAATGAAGTTTACGATTCATACTTGATATTGTGATTGAATTATTACTCTAGCATTAGATATTATATGACAAAGAATTATATGAGTTGTTGTTCTAAGAATGATCATGATGCCCTCATCTCCGTATGTTATTTTTATCGACACCTCTATCTCTAAACATGTGGACATATTTTTCGATTTCGGCTTTTCGCTTGAGGACAAGCGAGTTCTAAGCTTGGGGGAGTTGATACGTCTGATGAAGCTATGTACCTAGGGTAGGGTCATGGACCTGTCCTAACTGCCCTACCCAAGGACATCTCTAGAAGAAATCACCTTTCAATCGACTTGGAGGTGTTCCACTCGACAGATTCGAAGACACTTGACCAAGAAGCAATCACTCAACCAAGATCCAACCACTCGACAGCCAGGAGGCCTAAAGTCACTCCGCACGCTAATGGTCGGTCATTAAGTAGCTTTTATGGTCATCATAGCACTTTATTAGGGGCGTTACCAGTAATGCCCGACCTTAATGTATTTGAAACCCTGCATAACTGAGGGCCGGAGGGGTCTGGCGAACTCTATATAAGCCACCCCCCTCCTTAGTGTAAAGGGTTCGCACCCCTGTAATTCATACACACATAATCCAGTCGACCGCCTCCGGGCTCCGAGACGTAGGGCTGTTACTTCCTCCGAGAAGGGCCTGAACTCGTAAACCTCGTGTGCTTACAACTACTCCATAGCTAAGATCTTGCCTCTCCATACCTACCCCCCCTACATTACTATCAGACTTAGAACCACGACAGTTGGCGCCCACCATGGGGTCGGTGTCTTAGCGATCTGTTGGAGGAGTTGCGATCTTTTCCCATCCAAATCATCATGGTTTCTGGCGGAGTTTTGGTGGAGGGCCGCGAGATCCGTCTCGGCGAGCTCACGTTCATCGCCGACGACTCCGCTTGGCTTCAGGAGGCTCTGCTCGACGTCGACGCACTCCCTGTCTGCGGGGCAACACACTTTCGCGCGTGCGTTCGCGGCGTCCTCTTGCGGCAACCGTCGACCCATTATCAGTCGGCTCCTGTGTTGTCCTCCCTCCCTGTTTCCCGCCGACGCAAGCTCTCCGGTCGGTCGAGACTTCAGCGGTGGGTGAGACACGCGGTGGCATGCCAGTCGGCCACCCCTCAAGCCGCGGTGATCGAGCCTGACGAATCCCTCTACGGCATGTTCGACCTGTCGACTGGCTCCGCAGAGACCGCATCCGAGTGCGACAATAGTGATCCGACGGTGGAGGTTCTGATGGTCGATGGACCACGCAGTCCTCCCGGTTTTCCCCGCACCGACGGAGGCACAGGTGGAGGCGACCCGTCGCATCCCCATGAGGAATATCTCCCCGAGCCTCTCACGTCGCTGCAGAGAGAAGAACTTCGTCGCTGGAACATGGATGCACTGCACACTCCTATCGTTGGAGAAACCCCCGAGGCTCGTGCCTTGGAGGACGCGCGCCTGGCAAACTTGGCTGAGCACACTCGACTGGAGAACCTCCAGCGAGCACTCGACGAGCGTGCGCGGCAACGGGTTCCAGAATCCAGTCAACGTCAGCTCTTTCCGCCCCCGCAGGTATATCGAACTCCGATTCAGAATTTAGCAGTGCAGCCCGTATAGCAGAGTCGATCCAGCCTTCCCAATCAGAGGGTGGCAGAGGCTTGCTGCAGATCAGAGCGTTACTCCGGGCAGCAAGAGACCAGAATTCCGCTGTTCCTAAATCGCGGAACAGGATTCATAGCAGATCCATTGCTGCAGACACAGTCCAGTCGGCTCATAGTCCAAGATCGCCCCTGAGGCGTGAGGGACGTGGGGACCGGCGTGATCAGTACGGAAACCGTGAGCAGTATGATCACTGATTTGATCGTGACGATCGACGTCGAGTGCCCACCCCTCCCTCGAGGAGTGGATCGTATGTGACTCGACAGCAGGATGACAGGTGCCCTCATAGTGTTGGGCGAAGGATTCCAGTCGACCCCAGGGAACCAGGCTTTGATGCGAGATCCATTCTCGTTCAAGGTTTGGTCGACAGGAACAGAGCTCACCGAGAAGGTCACGACAGAGATGCACCTACCAGCAGCAAAGTACATGTTTCAGGGCCAGAGTGCTTTAGTAGAGCCATCAGGGCCGCTGTGATTCCTCCCAACTTCAGGTTGGCGACTGGAGTCAGTAAGTTCACTGGTGAGTCCAAGCCCGATACTTGGCTTGAAGACTACCGAGTGGCTGTCCAGATTGGCGGTGGCAATGATGAAGTGGCCATGAAGCACCTGCCTCTCATGTTGGAGGGCTCGGCCAGAGCGTGGCTGAATCAGTTAGCACCCAGCAACATTTACACTTGGGAAGATCTCGCCCGAGTGTTTGTCACTACATTTGAAGGAACATGCAAGCGACCGGCAGGACTGACGAAACTGCGATCTTGCGTGCAGAAGCCGAATGAAACCTTAAGGGATTACATCCAGAGATGGATCACGTTACATCACACGGTAGAGAATGTGCCTGATCACCAAGCAGTCTGTGCCTTCAAAGAAGGCGTCAAGTACAGAGAACTGAATCTGAAATTCGGTCGAACCGGAGACCTGAATGGGATGATGGAGATTGCCACCAAGTACGCTAATGGTGAAGATGAGGATCGACTCCGGAGTGGCAAGCACAAGTCAGTCGCCCAAGAAACCGGAGGAGGAAATTCCAATCGGAAACAGAAGCGGAAAGCCGAGCCAGCTGCTCCTGGGGAAGCCTTGGCTGTAACTCAAGGAAAGTTTAAGGGGAAACCCAAAGGGCCCTGGAACCCCAAGAAAGTTAAAGATCAAGACGGAAATGATGTGTTGGATTTGCCATGTCACATCCACACCAAGAAAGATGAAGAGGGTAAGCTCATTTACCCGAAACATACCACTCGACAGTGTCGGCTCTTGGTCCAGCAGTTCTAGGGCAAACAACCCAAAGATGAGGAAAAGGAGTCGGACAAAGTTGAGGACAAGGAAGACAGTGATGATGGATACCCCCAGGTCAATTCCACCTTGATGATTTTTGCTGATGTTGAAAGCAAAAGTCGACTGAAAGTTATCAACCGTGAGGTGAATATGGTTGCTCCGGCGACACCCAGTTATCTGAAGTGGTCTCAGACTGCCATCACATTCGACCAGTCCGATCACCCAATGCACATTGCCACCCCTGGGAGGCAAGCTTTGGTGGTCGACCCAGTTGTTGAAGGCACTCAACTGACCAAAGTCTTGATGGATGGTGGCAGTGGTTTGAACATACTGTATGCTGAGACGTTGAAAGGGATGGGCATTCCAATGTCCAAACTCAGTACCAGCAAGATGAGTTTCCATGGAGTCATTCCTGGGAAGAAGGCTGAGTCACAAGGCCAAATTGCTCTTGATGTGGTTTTCGGTGATTCCAAGAATCACCGCAAAGAAAAGTTGACGTTCGAAGTTGTGGATTTCCAGAGTGCTTATCACGCTATTTTGGGCAGGCCAGCTTACGCACGCTTCATGGCTCGACCATGTTATGTGTATCTCAAATTGAAGATGCCTGGTCCCAAAGGTGTGATCATTGTTACGGGTAATCGGAAGAAAGCAGAAGAGTGTTTTTAGAAAGGCTCAAAGATCGCTAATGCTCAGATGGCAGTGGTGGAGCTGCAGGAGTACCAGAAGACTGCAGACTCGAGTGATTTGTTGTGAGCCAAGAAGCCCGCTACAGAATCAGCTTTTCAGTCGTCTGGTGAAATGAAGCAGGTTCACATTCACCCGACCGATCCCAGTGCTGCTCCGACTCATATCTCAACAACACTCGACTCCAAATAGGAAGAAGCGCTCATCCAGTTCCTCCATGAGAACTGGGACATCTTCGCATGGAAGCCTTCTGACATGCCGGGTGTTCCCAGGGGGCTGGCTGAGCACCGCCTATGAGTCGACTCGAAAGTGAAACCCGTCAAAGAACATCCCCGACGGTCCGCCGTCCAGAAGAGAAAGACTATTGGTGAGGAGGTGGCTCGGCTCTTAGCAGCGGAGTTCATCCGAGAGATTTACCACTCCGAGTGGCTCGCCAACGTTGTCATGGTCCCCAAGGACAAGTCACTTCGCATGTGCATTGACTAAACATATCAATCGGGCATGCCCGGAAGATCATTTTCCTCTCCCCCGCATCGACCAGATAGTCGACTCGACTGCGGGATGTGAGCGACTGTCTTTTTTAGACGCCTATTCCGGGTACCATCAGATCTGTCTGTATGGACCTGACGAGATCAAAACAGCTTTCATCACTCCATTCGGGTGCTTTTGTTACGTTACCATGCCATTCAGCCTCAAGAATGCCGGAGCCACATTCATGAGGATGATTCAGAAGTGTTTGCTCACTCAAATCAGTCGGAATGTGGAAGCATACATGGATGATATTGTGGTCAAGTCACGGAAGGGTTCCGACCTGCTGACTGACCCTGCTGAAACCTTTGCCAACCTCAGGAGGTATGATATCAAGCTTAATCCATCAAAGTGCACATTCGGAGTTTCTGGCAGAAAGTTACTCGGTTTTCTCGTTTCTGAACGGGGAATCGACGCCAATCCAGAAAAAGTCGGTACTATACTCCGGATGAAACGTCACGTGCGAGTGCACGACGTCCAGAAGCTTACTGGTTGCTTGGCCGCTTTAAGTCGATTCATCTCTCGTCTCGGTGAAAATGCATTGCCTCTTTACCGATTGATGAATAAGTCAGACAAGTTTGAGTGGACTCCTGAAGCTGATGCAGCGTTTGCAGAGCTCAAAGCTCTGCTCTCCACCCAGCCGGTGCTTGCTACTCCAATCAACAAAGAGCCTTTGCTGCTTTACATCGCAGCCACGGGACAAGTCGTCAGTACGGTACTTACGGTCGAGCGGGAAGAAGAAGGAAAAGCCTTCAAAGTTCAGCGCCCAGTATATTATGTTTCTGAAGTTTTGACCCCGTCGAAGCAAAGATATCCTCATTATCAGAAGCTTGTATATGGTATTTATATGACCACAAAGAAGGTTGCTCACTACTTCTCTGATCATTCCATTACGGTCGTCAGCGACGCTCCATTGTCAGAGATCCTGCACAACAGAGATGCAGCTGGTCGAGTGGCAAAATGAGCAATTGAACTCCTTCCTCTAGATATCAAGTTTGAGGCAAAGAAAGCTATCAAGTCCCAAGCAATAGCAGATTTCGTCGCCGAGTGGATTGAACAACAACTGCCGACTCAGGTTCACTCGGAGCATTGGACCATGTTCTTCGACGGTTCCAAAATGCTGAATGGTTCCGGTGCTGGAGTAGTATTGGTCTCCCCCCGAGGAGATAAGCTCAGATATGTTCTTCAAATCCACTTTGATTCCTCCAATAACGAAGCAGAATACGAAGCACTTTTATATGGGTTGCGCATGGCCATTTCACTTGGTGTCCATCGCCTCATGGTCTATGGCAACTCAGATTTGGTGGTTAATCAAGTGATGAAAGAGTGGGACGTCAGAAGTCCGGCCATAACTGGTTATTGCAATGCAGTGAGAAAGCTAGAGAAGAAATTCGAGGGATTAGAACTTCATCACATACCCCGACTAAAAAATCAAGCAGCTGATGATTTGGCGAAAATAGGTTCCATAAGAGAAGCCATTCCCAGCAATGTGTTTTTGGAACACATCCACACACCATCAATTCAGGAGGATCCCTTCACTGAAGAAGCCCCGCAGCCAAAAAGTGCCACGGATCCGATTGAAGTTGAAGTTCCAGATGTGGTCGACCTGATCATGGAAGTTTTGGTCATCACTCCCGACTGGACGGTACCGTACATCGCGTACATCCTAAGGAAAGAACTCCCAGAGGATGAAGAAGAGGCTCGACAGATCGTCCGTCGATCCAAGGCCTTTACAGTCATAAAGGGACAGTTGTATAGAGAAAGCGCGACTGGAGTCAGTCAGAAGTGTATAACACCAGAAGAAGGTCAGATAATCCTTGATGATATCCACTCGGGGACCTGTGGTCATCATGCGTCCTCTCGGACCATTGTGGCTAAAGCATACCGAGCGAGATTCTACTGGCCAAGAGCGAATGAGATGGCGAAAGAGATAGTCGACAAATGTGAAGGATATCAGTTTTACTCCAATATGTCGCACAAACCTGCGTCAGCCCTGAAAACCATTCCACTCGTCTGGCCCTTCGCTGTTTGGGGACTGGACATGGTTGGACCACTGAGAACGGGCAGGAGCGGCTTCACTCATGTGTTAGTAGCAGTCGACAAGTTCACCAAATGGATTGAAGCTAAGCCTATCAAAAATCTTGATGCTTGCACTGCTATCAGTTTCATCAGAGAGTTGATATTCAGATATGGAGTTCCGCACAACATCATCACTGACAATGGGTCAAACTTTGATTCTGACAAATTCAGAGCCTTTTGCGCCTCTCAAGGCACACGAGTCGACTACGCTTCAGTCGCTCACCCCCAGTCGAATGGACAAGCGGAAAGAGCAAACGGCTTAATTATCAAAGGACTGAAACCCCGACTGATGCGCGATCTCAAGCACGCAGCAGGTGCATGGGTCGACGAGCTTCCATCAGTTCTTTGGGGATTGAGGACAACCCCGAACCGATCGACTGGAAGAACCCCATTCTTTCTGGTCTACGGAGCCGAAGCAGTTTTGCCGAGTGACCTGCTTCAAAATGCACCCTGAGTCGAGCTCTACTCTGAAGATGAAGCAGAACAAGCCCCGCAGGACGCAGTCGACCTCCTGGAAGAAGAAAGAGAAATGGCCATGATCCGATCGACCATCTATCAGCAAGACTTGTGTCGATTCCACGCTAGAAATGTGAAGAGTCGAGCCTTCCAAGAAGGAGACTTGGTCCTCCGAGTGGATCAACAGAAACCACACAAACTCGCTCCTACTTGGGAAGGTCCCTTCATAGTCACCAGAGTCCTCCACAATGGAGCGTACCACCTTTATAATGTCGATCGCCAGATTGATGAGCCACGAGCCTGGAATGCGGAGCTGCTCCGCCCCTTTTATACTTGAATTCTCACTCGGATGAGATGTAATAAGAAAAACTTCTGTAGTTTATTTATCAAAGACAAGAGCGTTATAATTTTCCCAGTGATTGTTATTGTTTCTGTTTGCGTGAGAAATCCCCCAGTGGGTGGCTTAGCTACGAATCCGTTTCGTCTAAGTTTGTAAAAATAATTTCCTACCGAGTGGTGAGCCAGCCTTCCACTCGGGGGCTTAGCTGCGAACCCGTTTCGCCTAAGTGTTTGAAAATCCTACCGAGTGGAGAACCAGCCTCCCACTCGGGGGCTTAGCTGCAGTCCAGTACTCGCCTAAGTGTTTGAAAATCCTACCGAGTGGAGAGCCAGCCTCCCACTCGGGGGCTTAGCTGCAGTCCAGTACTGACCTAAGTGTTTGAAAATCCTACCGAGTGGAGAGCCAGCCTCCCACTCGGGGGCTTAGCTGCAGTCCAGTACTCGCCTAAGTATTTGAAAATCCTACCGAGTGGAGAGCCAGCCTCCCACTCGGGGGCTTAGCTGCAGTCCAGCACTTGCCTAAGTATTTGAAAATCCTACCGAGTGGGGAGCCAGCCTCCCACTCGGGGGCTTAGCTGC
>NC_041386.1:418680975-418708196 GCF_002162155.2 Triticum dicoccoides | reverse complement strand
CAGTACTCGCCTAAGTTTGAAAAATCCTACCGAGTGGAGAGCGACCCTCCCACTCGGGGGCTTAGCTGTAGTCCAGTACTCGCCTAAGTTTGAAAAATCCTACCGAGTGGAGAGCGACCCTCCCACTCGGAGGCTTAGCTGCAGTCCAGTACTTGCCTAAGTTTGAAAAATCCTACCGAGTGGAGAGCGACCCTCCCACTCGGGGGCTTAGCTGCAGTCCAGTACTCGCCTAAGTTTGAAAAATCCTACCGAGTGGAGAGCGACCCTCCCACTCGGAGGCTTAGCTGCAGTCTAGTACTCGCCTAAGTACGAAACACATCCCAATCCGCAAGGATGACGAGGTGCAGTTCGACTGCCACCTTCTCCTTCGGAGCTTCGCCACAAATACAACGTGCGCTCCATCCCAATCCGCAAGGACGACGAGGTGCAGGTCGACTGCCACCTTCTCCTTGGGAGCTTCTCCACAAATACAACATGCGCTCCATCCCAATCCGCAAGGACGACGAGGTGCAGGTCGACTGCCACCTTCTCCTTCGGAGCTTCGCCACAAATACAACATGCGCTCCATCCCGATCCGCAAGGACGACGAGGTGCAGGTCGATTGCCACCTTCTCCTTCGGAGCTTCGCCACAAATACAACGTGCGCTCCATCCCAATCCGCAAGGACGACGAGGTGCAGGTCGACTACCACCTTCTCCTTGGGAGCTTCTCCACAAACACAACATGCGCTCCATCCCGACCCGCAAGGACGACGAGGTGCAGGTCGACTGCTACCTTCTCCTTTGGAGCTGCGCCACAAATACAAAAGTTGTCTCGAGTGAAGAACGAGTTCCACTCGACGGAGAATTCGTGAAGATATTCAATCATAAACCAAGTTCAGATAAATCCTAAAGGTTCCAGACCACAGATCGAAGTTCTCGGGCATTCATCCCTAAAGAGTTTAATGGTTACAAAAACCACTCGGCATTCCGAGGCAAATTTAAGGTGGGGCATAAAATTTTGCTCACTCCACAGGAGGAGGACTGGCAGGCTCGACGAACTCGTCCAGGTCAATGCCGTCGGCGATCCGAGTGGCTGCAGCAATAAAAGTCTCCATAAAAGATCGGAAGTCATGCCTCTGGGTGTTGGCGACCTTGATTGCTGCCAGCTTATCTTGTCGCACCTCCTTGCAATGGACACGAACCAAAGACAGAGGCACATCAGCACCACACCGGGCAGAAGATTTCTTCCACTCCTGCACTCGACCAGGGATCTCGTTAAGTCGAGTCATCAGAGACTCAAGATCATTCTGGAGCGTGGCCCCTGGCCAAAGTGCTGTGTCGATCCGTGACGTGGCGACCTTCAGTCGAGCCAAGTAGTCCACAACACCGTCGATGCGGGATTCCAGGCGGAGCAGATTCATGGCAGTTTCATCTTTCACGGGAGAGTTGATGGGGTCCAAACCTGCCTCAATCCGCCCAGTCTCCTCCTCGAAGTTCTGGCAAAACTCTACATTCACGATCCAAGGATAAGTCAATTTTCGTATGCTGAGTCGACAAAAAAAACACCAGTCAGAACAAAATGTATACCTTCAAGCTTGATGAACAACTTCTTGGCAAGGCTCCTCAGATAACTCTCCAGATCGTCCCTCCTGCGAGCGATGCTTTCCATCTTCTCGTACAGGTTGACATTGTTTTTCTTCAAGCGCATGCACTCCTTGTTGGCTTCGTTCAAGGCAGATTTCATCTTGGCGTTCTCTTCTTCCAATTGGCCGACTGAAGCCAGTTTCTGTTCAGCCAGAGCGGTTCTGCCGTCAGCTTTCTTTTGAGCAGCAGCCAAATCCTGATCCTTCTTCGCCAGAGCTTCGTTCAGTTTTTCTGCAAAGAAATGGTGCTTGATTCAGAAAGAGCAGAAGGGTACTCAAGCCTAAGACAAACCAGTCGACAAGCTCGTCTTACCATTGGCGTCGTCCTTGGCCTTTTGCAGCTCTGTCTTGGCCAATTCCAAGTCAAGGTTTAGCTGGATTTGTTGTTTCTCCAAGTCAGCAAAGCGAGCTCCAAGATCGCAAGATTTCTGCAAACAGGGAGGGGAAGTTATTTTACAGCGAAAAACGACAAAGACAATCAATACTAAGACTATGGTCGGCTGCCTGTAGTCCACCATAGTCTCGGGGACTACACCCAGTGGGTGCACTTTGCGTGCCCCCACCGGTTCGGTTTACACTCGACACGGCCAGACCAGATCGAGCGAAAGAATCAAAATACAAAGACTACAGTCGACTGCCAGCAGTCCACCATAGTCTCGGGGACTACACCCAGTGGGTGCACTCAGCGTGCCCCCACTAGTCCAAAAATTCAATCGACGCACCCAGTGGGTGTACAGATGCAAAGATTTTCAGAAAGAGAGTCTCCAGATAGCATATCCTAACAGAACAAGCGGTGACCAGCTAACCTGAACATTGCTTTGGAGAGCCAAGCTGGTGTCATAGGCGGCCTGACTGGCGTCCTGCACCATCTTCACCTTCTCCATCATAATGCCCGCCTGGCGTATGGCTTCCTTGGCAGCATTCACTTCGTCCTCTGGGACATGATGGATCGCAAAAATTGAAGGTGGGTCGGCAGGAGCTTGAGCAATCGACGAAGAAGGCAGGGCACTCGACAATGGTACGGCGAAGGTAACAGAACCCCGATTGGCATCACCAGCGTCCTGAACGACTGGTTCCGCCATCGGCGTCGACTGTGGCACCTTGCTTGCAGGAGCTTTCCTATTTTTCCTCGTCAAAGGCCTCTCAAGCTCTTCATCATCATCATCGGGGAGGTCAATAATGTTAGGAGTTGTTCAAAGATCAATCGCCAAAATCACATCACCCAATGGTACACATTGCAGTTGAGTCGACCAAATAAAGACAGAATGACAGAAATCATACCCAGATTGGAAGTGACTGCATCCTCCATTACCTCATCCTCATCTCTGTAAGCTGAGGTCCCAGAAGTAGCAGCGCTGCCAGTTCCAAAGTTCGTCTAGTTAAATCAAGAAAAAATAAACAGCACGGAGCGTCGAGTGAATACAAAGGGAGACACTCACGCAGAAGCGATGGGGATGTCAATCTTAATCTTCGGCAACGCCTTCCGAGGCTTCTGCTCTGCAACTTTGAGATGCTTTGACACTTTTTCAGTTGGGGTTGGTGAAGATGTCCGAGGATGCTTTGAAGACTGGCCAGTCTGAGCAATCGCCTTTTCACGGGCGCTCGGTCGTTCTTGGTCAAGCTTGGATCGCCTCTCCCAGCGAGGAGGCGACTCAACTTCTTCTTCGTCACTTGAGTCGTCGCTTTCTTCGTCCTCTTCTCTGTCAGAATGCCATTTGCCACTGTCGCCGCCGCTCGCCTCTCCTTCCAGATCTTGCTCTTGCTCTCCGTTGGGCACTGAGTACATTTTGATAAGGGCCTGAAAGAAAGCAGGAAGAATAAAGTCAGTCGACGCAGTATAGACAGCTGCGCGAGTGAATTTAGATTATAATCAAAAGCTCAGAATCGGACCTTTTCTGGTTCGTGGGACTGGTCGAATGGAGGAACTCTCCTAGCTCCCCTGGGGTTGTCCTTGTTTCCGGTGATGCCCGACAGCTACCCCTCCAGTGTGTCGTCATCGACCTCCTTCGGGTGAATCCGAGTGGTGTCGTCAAGACCCGAATACATCCACATCGGATGGTCTCGAGCTTGAAGAGGCTGGATGCACCGTCGAAGGAAAACCTCCAAGAGATCCATACCAGTGACCCCGCCACGGATAAGCTGGACCACTCGTTCGACCAGCACCCTAACTTGCGCCTTCTCCTCCGGGAGCACCTTCAAAGAGGAGGGTTTCCTCACTCAGTCCATGGTAAAAGGAGGGAGGCCAGTCGACTGCCCTGGCGTCGGCTGGTCTTTGCAGTAAAACCAGGTCGACTGCCATCCGTGGACCAAGTCGGGAAGAATCATGGCCGAAAAGGAACTTTTCCCTCTCATCTGAACACCAAGACCCCCACACATCTGAATCACTTGTGTTCTCTCGTCACTCGGATTGGCCTTTTTCACCATCTGAGAATGACAGGTGAAAATGTGCTTGAAAAGACCCCAGTGAGGCCGACAACCCAAGAAATTCTCGCACAAAGACACGAAAGCAGCGAGATACACGATTGTGTTGGGAGTGGAGTGGTGGAGTTGTGCCCCAAAGAAATTCAGAAATCCCCGAAAGAAAGGGTGAGGAGGCAAGGAAAATCCACGGTCGACGTGGGTGGCAAGGAGAACGCGCTCACTCTCCCGAGGTTGCGGCTCGGATTCCTTCCCCGGAAGCCGCGCCGATCCATGGGGGATCAGTCCTCCGTCGGCTAGGTCATCAAGGTCTTCTTGGCGGATCGCCGAGCGGATCCAGTCGCCCTGGATCCAGCCCTTCGGCAGGCCGGCTCGTGAGGAAGATCCACCCCGACTGGTCGCCTTCCCCTTCGCCTTTGCCGTCACCTTCTTCGCCCGCTCCAGAGCTGCTGTCTTCTCCTTCCCCATCGTCGCCGGCGAGACGCGTACGGAGCGGCGGCGCTGGGGCGAGAGCGAGCGCGACGAAGAAGCCTGAAGAGCAGAAGAGGAAATGAGAACGCACTGTTCAAGAAACCCCGGTCCGACACCTTATATGAGGTCGCTTCCGAGTGGCTGACTGGTAGGCCCGGACGATCCTGTCAAATCCCGTAACAATCGCGCGCGCGATACATGGCGAAAAAGGTGGCGCATAGATCAAGGCGGCTCCACCCTATCCCATCCGATTACTGCGGCCTCCCCCGTCCCGCGCGCTTCCCAAAATTCGGATCCCGCAAAATCTGCGGGCAGCAGAACAACTTGTCAGACGGAAGATCTCCTCCACACCGTCACTCGGAGCTTTTCAAGTAAAGAAACTCACTCGACAAAAAACTAAGAATGGATCAAGGCGACTGAAAAGGAAGTTGATGTCATCACTCAGGTTCATTGATCCGAAACAAGATATGCTCATGGCATGAAAAATGAGTCGGAGAAGTTCTCAACTCCTTCCCCACTCAAACCTCGATCCATTCGGGGGCTAATGATGAAGCTATGTACCTAGGGTAGGGTCATGGACCTGTCCTAACTGCCCTACCCAAGGACATCTCTAGAAGAAATCACCTTTCAATCGACTTGGAGGTGTTCCACTCGATAGACTCGAAGACACTCGACCAAGAAGCAATCACTCGACCAAGATCCAACCACTCGACGGCCAGGAGGCCTAAAGTCACTCCGCACGCTAACGGTCGGTCATTAAGTAGCTTTTATGGTCATCATAGCACTTTATTAGGGGCGTTACCAGTAACGCCCGACCTTAATGTATTTGAAACCCTGCATAACTGAGGGCCGGAGAGGTCTGGCGAACTCTATATAAGCCACCCCCTCCTCAGTGTAAAGGGTTCGCACCCCTGTAATTCATACACACATAATCCAGTCGACCGCCTCCGGGCTCCGAGACATAGGGCTATTACTTCCTCCGAGAAGGGCATGAACTCGTAAACCTCGTGTGCTTACAACTACTCCGTAGCTAAGATCTTGCCTCTCCATACCTACCCCCCTACATTACTGTCAGACTTAGAACCACGACAACGTCCATTTTGCATCATGCTTTTATATCAATATTTATTGCATTATGGGCTATTATTACACATTATATCACAATACTTATGCCTATTCTCTCTTATTTTACAAGGTTTACATAAAGAGGGAGAATGCCGGCAGCTGGGATTCTGGGCTGGAAAAGAAGCAAATATTAGAGACCTATTCTGCACAGCTCCAAAAGTCCTGAAACTTCACGGAAGATGTTTTCCAAATATATAAAAAAATATTGAGAGCAAGAACTTCACCAGGGGGGCACACCCTGCCCACGAGGGTGGGGGCGCACCCTACCCTCCTGGGTGCGCCCCCCTATCTCGTGGGCCCCCTGGTCCTCCGGTGGCCATCTTCTGCTATATGGAGTCTTTCGATGGGAAAAAATCATAAGCCATCTTCTCGGACGAAACTCCGCCGCCACGAGGCGGAACCTTGGCGGAACCAATCTAGGGCTCTGGCGGAGCTGTTTTGCCGGGGAAACTTTCCTCCCAGAGGGGGAAATCATTGCTATCGTCATCACCAACGCTCCTCTCATCAGGAGAGGGCAATCTCCATCAACATCTTCATCAGCACCATCTCATCTCAAAAGCCTAGTTCATCTCTTGTATCCAATTCTTGTCTCCAGGTCCGGGATTGGTGCTAGTAGGTTGCTTGTAGTGTTAATTACTCATTGTAGTTGATGCTAGTTGGTTTAATTGGTGGAAGATCATATGTTCAGATCCTATATGCATATTAATACCCCTCTGATTATGAACATATTTATGCTTTGTGAGTAGTTACTTTTGTTCCTGAGGACATGGGAGAAGTCTTTCTATTAGTAGTCATGTGAATTTGGTATTCGTTCGATATTTTGATGAGATGTATGTTGTCTCTCCTCTAGTGGTGTTATGTGAACGTCGACTACATGACAGTTCACCATTATTTAGGCCTAGAGGAAGGCATTGGGAAGTAATAAGTAGATGATGGGTTGCTAGAGTGACAGAAGCTTAAACCCTAGTTTATGCGTTGCTTCGTAAGGGGCTGATTTGGATCCATATGTTTCATGCTATGGTTAGGTTTACCTTAATACTTTTGTTGTAGTTGCGGATGCTTGCAATAGAGGTTAATCATAAGTGGGATGCTTGTCCAAGTAAGGACATTACCCAAGCACCGATCCACCCACATACCAAATTATCAAAGTACCGAACGCGAATCATATGAACATGATGAAAACTAGCTTGACGATATTCCCATGTGTCCTCGGGAGCGCTTTAGATCATATAAGAGTTTGTCTAGGCTTGTCCTTTGCTACAAAAAGGATTGGGCCACCTTGTTGCACCTTATTTACTTTTGTTACTTGTTGCTTGTTACAAATTATCCTATCACAAAACTATCTGTTACCACTTATTTCAGTACTTATAGAGAATACCTTGCTGGAAACCGCTTATCATTTCCTTCTGCTCCTCGTTGGGTTCGACACCCTTACTTATCAAAAGGACTACGATAGATCCCCTGTACTTGTGGGTCATCATCTACCGAAGAGAAGAGAAGGAAGAAACAGTAAATACAAAGCAAACAAGTGCATTACTAAGCATGACATGACGATATACGGTGCTAGGGGTGTTCTAACGCAGTGCTACATGGTACCGGGAAAGGGGGGGAATATCCAGAAAAGTTTTCCTGAAGTTTGCGCATTTTCGGATAAACATACCAAAGGGGGAAAGTTGCATGTTCTCTATGATGGCAGATGAACGGTCTGCGTATTCGGATTCGTCTCGTCTTTCTGAGCAACTTTCATATACAAAACATTTTCATCCGAGTTACGATTATTTTTCTATGAATTTTCAAAGATTTAGTGAATTTCTGGAAATTTTTTATTTAGTTTAAACTGAATTGACCAAGTCAATTTGACTAGTCAAAAGGGGAGGTGTGAACCATGTGTCATAGACTTAGATATTTTAATCTAATTTATCTTTTTATCTAACAGTAGGGTCTATATGTCATATACACTACACCTAACCACTAATTAGCCTAACTACTACTACTAGTAGAGTGTCCGTGCGTTGCCACGGGCTCTTGGAATAGTTTGCAAGAGTTACATGTTAAATTTCACACGTACAAACAATATAACACAAACACAATTATTGAATAATTGAAGTCCATTTTTGGAATGTAAATTAATAACAAAAAGAAGGATTAACGACATGTCCATGTAACAAACTGAGCCATGTTCGATCTTAACATCTATTACAAAACTGTCAATACCTAGATGATGTGCTTAAAAAATTCTTTCACAATATCAAGAAAGTTACCTTTAGCTTCATTCCCACGTTGTTTTAGCAAGTATAATAAAAATTATTTCCTCAACTCATACCCATCCTACATAAACAATAGACGTAGTTAGTATGAAAATTTCACGCCGAAGGTCTTAAAACATGTAACGGACAATACTCACCTCGCAAACCGGCTTGACCAATTCTTGACTGTTCCACCAGAACATAAAATGAAAAACAAAATAGCCCGACACATTCTTGCAGTTTTTAAAATTAATAATATAAAAAATATAGTGATAACAAAAAGAAATGTTTTTATTATGAATTCATTACCCGTCTATACTCGTTGAAATACCAACCAGAAATAAATGTTGTCATTTAGATATATCGAAATTCCAACCAGGCAGCTTTATTTCGAGTGCTTCTTTGAAATCCCTTGCAAAACTTTTAAATTTCAGTGCATGCCTCAAATTTTTATCCTCTAACATTGTGATGTTTGAATAGGGTCTATAATATATAGACGACGTGCCTCTTTGTCGATGACGTATAAGATGTATCGGCCGATGGATACATAGGGAAGATAAATCTACAAGTGAATCTATTAGAAACAACAAATAAACCATGATAACAATAGACAAAATACTTTACTTATCATGTTGCACGATGAGATGTTGTTGTCTATCCCAGGCCAGCTATCAAATAATGTTGCTAACGGCTGGATAGTTTCGTTCTCGCAAAACTTCTTACCTCGTGTTAACTCTAGCATCATGGACTAAGTAAAAAAGGAAATATTGTTTCAACATTTTGATACTAATGCCACATAGAATGAAGAGTTACGATAACTTACACAAAATCTTAGATCCATGTAGTGTATAGGAGGGTATGTGAACAATACTCCCTCGTCACATGCCAATTTTCTAGAAAAAAATGTGTTTGAAATTATATAGTAAGAATATGAAGAGAAATGTTACTCGGTTATGCAGTCAACCAAAACAAATTCAAGAATATTAACACCATGCAGAATGTTGAAAGCTTTTGTTGACCACTGACCACCAACATGTTTTCAGAAAAATTGTGCCTCAAACAGTATATGAAAATACAATGGTAGTTTTTCAACCTGCTATGTGCATTATACACAAGTTCATATCATTTTAATAAGTTGACAATGTTCAGCTAATTCATGCAGAGAACAAGTTTTCCTTTCTTAGTTCACCCGTTTGCTCATAAAAAGGAAGCTTAGAATATTTGATGTGCAGATTAACCAGAGACAATATAAGCTTCAGTATAACCCACAGATAACTTGGTATGGACTGAAACAATAAAGCTCCTTTAAACCATGGACATTTATTTTCATTATAAGCAGTGATCAACATGTACTTACTAATAATTATTATTCAAAACTTGATGTACTACTAATAATTACAAAAAATCCGCAAAGAACTTGAGAGGTAAGCACGGAGTTAATCAATAGTTACTACCAATAATTTTTAAATATAGAGAATCATGAGGGACAAAATAGGTATAGAACAACAAATGCACAATTGGCATTGTGGGATCAAAAGAATCTTCTATACAATATAATGCACCATCAGCTCGTCGCTAACTGCTTGCAAGAGTATTCTTTAACATCAAGCATAAAACAGTACAATCAGAGTACCATTGCTCTCTTTCTGACGGTAGATATTCACCTAAACAACATGTTTGATAATCTAGTAACATGCAACTTTGTCACAACAATACCCACTCTCCACCCCAGTTAAACTAAAGCAAAAGGCTTCTCTAAAGACATAGACAGAATGTTGCTCATATCTAGCAACAACATAACCATCCCTATCAGCCAATGCCCTCCATCCCTCCCTCCCTCTCTCTCCCTCTCTCTCACACACACACACACACACACGCGCGCGCACACACACACACACACAACAAAGCTAGAACAACAACAACAGGTAGCACGACGCGGCCACATCCCATCGTCTCATCTCCCAGAAAAGGTGATACTGCTGCATCGCAATGGAGCCGGTAGAAAGGTTTGACCGCACAACACACAAACACCACCAAATTGTGGGGCCATTCATGATCTACGCTTTCCTGGTTCCCACGGCGTCAAGGTTAATTTCTTTTGTGGGTCAAGATTTTCAAGAGAAGATAACCTCACCTCCGAGCCACCATGTCCATCATACACGCTGAGCATCTCTCCTCCCGTGACTTGGCCTTTTACTGTTGTAGTAACAACCATGTCATCCCAGTACTTGTTATTCATGTTATTCTATCAATGGAATAATTTGAGTTTTTCGACCGAACGCTTGTCTGCATTTGAGGACAAATAAATTAGCTGAGACAACCAAGTAAATAAGTTCAAATTAATAGGATAAAATATAAATTGAGCACTGAGGCAAGTAATATCATTACCAATCTTGTATCTTCTTCCGATGTCCAAGCCATACGGTGTGCGATCCTACCGGGCTCTGAATTCGCTTCAAGACGGACGACAAGCCATGACCATCTAGACTCATTTAATCCTTTTGAAATGAGGAGCCTATCTGTTAAGGAACGCTAGGTTCAGACATGACTGATAGACTATTCCAAGAAACAATGGTACAGGCAAAAAAATACAAACAACTGCATGTTAGGATTAGATGGGAACCCGAGAAGCTACTAAACCTACATATCTACAACTAAGCAGGAATATTCATATGATTATACTGCACACAATGATTTGTATCTCAGTAAACTCCTTGCAGTCCAAAAGAAATCTGCACTACTAAGACCTACAAAGTCAGTTACAGAAAGTTGCTTAACTACATTATTATCTCAGAATTTCATTACATACTACAACAGTAGCAAGAAAGCATCTTGGTTCAGCTTATGCAAGTACTATAATGTGATCTTAAGAAAGAAAAGAGTAAATTGGTCAGCTTACGCAACTACCAAAATTTTACCTTACACAATTTTGTTATAGTTTCACGCAAAAAAAATATGGCACAAGTGCACAACCTTTAGGAGCTGAAAAATACTGGATAACATCTCAATGAAAACATGTTGTAACACAACTGCACAAAAAGTATTATGCCAAGAGCACCAACCCACCTGCAAAAATTGATGTAGGCCAGCTTTAACATTTTAAGCAACACACACAAAACAAATTAACCCTGAAGTCTTGAATTAACCATTGGGCATGCATTTAGCTTCACTATCATACTTCATATGTATGCTTTACTAAATCAATGATCAAAACATCATTGTTGTATCAAAAAAACAGAACACGACTTTGACGCTCTTATAGAATATAATACAATGAAAAAGTTTAAGAAATATAAGAGAACACTTTCAGCTTCAGATGTGTCAAGTATCTTACTATTACTTATCATTGTATGATGCTTTAGTTCCAAGAACTGACATGAATCAACTAAATGCCTTTCTTGAAAATAAGAAAAATATTGTTCCTTATTTTTGCCATCGGTTCCTCTGCTATTCTTGTTGATATATAACCAGAACACACATAGTGATAAGCTCTTTTGCAGGGACATGAAAAGTTACATTAGATCTAGATGGATGGATGGATGAATAGTGTATGCATATACTTTGTGACAATTTAAAAACAGTATATATATCACAAATGATACACCTTTTTTAGATCATGATACACTAATCTACTACCACTATAAAAGAAAGAGAGGGCGGAGAACCAGATCATCCTATCCATCAAAACCTGCAATCTGATGGTCTACATCCCTCCAGCATACTAAACGTGTTTTACGCTTTAATTACCCACCATGTCATCTACTACCCCTATAAAAGAAGAGAGGGGCAGATCCAAACAATCAGGTTCGTACATTTACAACAAGCTGATGGTCCATAATCCTTCCGTGTTTGATGCTACAAGCCACGCATTAAGGCCATCGCTAACCCTGCTCCGCGGTTAAAAAATATCTACCCACAACGCACGCACGATCTCTCACCCCCCGCATCCTCCCGCACGGGCCGTTCTTCCACGCCCGCACGACCTCTCGCCATCTCCTCCTCCCGCACGGGCCATTCGCCGCCCCGCCGTTCCTCCCGCGGTCGTCAGCCGCAGCCAGAGCCACACCTCCCCGCCGCTCAGCTTGGCGGAGCCGCCGGAGCCACCCCCTTCGCCGCCATCCAGTAGCTGGCAACCGGCGCGCTCCCACGTCGCCGTCGGTGGGCCGCCGCAAGACCGTCGTCGGCCGCGTCCGTACCCTCATCCATCTGCATAGCCCCGGCTTCGTCTCCTCCGCGCCGAGGCTGTACGCGCCCTTGATTTGGACGGCAGTACCACCGGGGCGCATCACCTTCTTGCGCCTCCCACATCGGCCTCCATCTCCATGGTTGTCCTCCTCTGTACCCAATGACTGTCTATAAGCTTCATGTGCATCAGTAGTTTTGAGCCACCAATCTGGATTGAACAGGTCGCAAGGGCTTGCCGGCAACACCTGATCTTTGATCTGGTTTGTATGCATGCGTGTGTGTGATTAGTTTCAGCGGCCACAGGTCGTTGTAGTAAGATGATGCATCACGCATTGAATGGAACCATAAGGCTAGGAGCACGTGCACACACTGGCGTCGGCGGCACGGTGTCAAGCTGCGGAGAAGGCATCCGGCGAGGCGGCCACCAGGTTCTCCATCTCCTCTTGAATTCTGCTAATTATCTTGGCATTTTATTGGCCTGTCAAACAAGAGCGTCCATCACCATCTCCCCATATACACTCGTACTGAACACCATACCCGACTGCTACTTTGGTACAGTACGGTGATTAGTCTTTCCTAATTCTCTTGACCAAAGCATTGCCCTTTGCTATTTCTCAGTTTCTATATCTCCGGATTAATCGATGAGTCAAAAGCTGATGCTTCCGTTTCTAAATCATAGTTTTGTTTTCAAAATCATAGAAAAGTTTGGGACGGCTAGACTATAGTATGCTCTGGACATCCTACTGATGCCGATGATTTTGCTTTGCAGGTGGATAAGTGGATGGCACATGTGTATATTGCTGTTGAGGGATTATATTCGACATTTTATTTTTATCCCAACACTAGATTGAAGTGGTGATTTACAAAGGATTTTTAGTGGGGCACAAGTGTAGATTGATAAAAAAGCATGCTGAATAGTGAAGTAGTACCATGCTAGAATTACTTGGCTACATTTTTTTTGTTTCTTTGATGCAATGTAATCTTTGTTGTTCCTGTTATTAGTGAATTTTCTAGAACATCGGGTAAGCACTATGCTAAAAAAAAGCTATTCTAGAAAAGGATGAGAAGAGCTATTCCAGAAAAGGATGAGAAGAGCCTCAAGGTACATTCTTTTTATTCTTCCAGTGTGTCTTACATATTTTCTAGCTTGCAATGCTTTATAAGATATTTCATATGGAGGTCAACGTTGAAAAAAAAAGGAGTAGTCAACTTGTGGAGAACAATGTTAATCAAGCTCTCATGATATTCCCTCTGCTTCAAGATGTTTTCTCAACTATTTGTTAACATGCTTCTGAACTTTGATTTTCTTTACTAAACTAGACCATTGTGCAGGTGTTGGTTCATGATGGGTCGTCCTTAAAAATCTTGACAATTACCCTTGACACAACACATGGGATGTGCTCAATCCTACTTATTTTTGTCTATTATTTTATATATGTTTTTCACCTCAGAGATTTTATTAAATTTCAGTTGGGTTATAACAAGAGATGCAAATAAAGAACTTTATTATGGGTTTTCATAAAACAAATATGTACTTCCAAATACCTTGAAGGTTATTGATTATATGCAGCAAGGCCATTTGATTAAGTTGGCTCTTTTTTGACACCAATTTATATGCAAGCTATTTGAATATATATTTGCGAAAGAAAGTACAGAAGTGTGTTTGGGTGAGGCCAAGATTAAACATCTCACATTTTGTTTCAGAAATCATCTCTACTTAAGTCCAAGAGGTCATCAGGTGATGAGATGGATGAACTCCCAGTTTGCATTTATTGGGAGCTATGAAACTGGTAAAATGATTATGGTTCCCGCAACTCCTAAGGTCGAGGTTTTCTTCCACATTTCTATAATTTTATTTATCTTTGTACTAATTTATCACCCATTATGCGTTTTTTCTCCTTTAGACTAATTATCAGAATATACTGGCCAAGAGACCGTTCTTACCTTTGGTATTGCATCTTTTTTCTCAACAGCCTATTACATTGGAACTTGGTGAAGAAGACCTATTCTGTTTGAGTATGTTGACATTGACAAAAGGTACATGCCGCATGCTGAGACTTATATACCCTATGTGGAACTTTTCATGAAATCATATCGAGAAGGATGTTACCTCCCACAAAGTCTTTATTTGATGTCTAGGGCTTGTCATTTGTCATGTTTATATGTCCAGTAGAGTAATCATAGCAGCTAGATTGTATCACCACTAAAGTCGAAAGCTTCGGAATGGATATATATTATATCTTATGTTATCTTGGTATCTAAACCGCTCCTATGTGCAGGCAGCAAAGGGAACAAGTATTGAAGGGGGCATAAAGAACTATGGGAGATATTCCAATCCTTCAATGAGGCGGGGTCGACCGATTTTGACATGGGAGGAGTCCGTTAAGAGAGACCTGAAGGATTGGAATATCGACAAAGAGCTAGCTATGGACAGGGGTGCGTGGAAGCTTGCTATCCATGTGCCAGAGCCATGAGTTGGTTGCGAGATCTTATGGGTTTCACCTCTAGCCTACCCCAACTTGCTTGGGACTAAAGGCTTTGTTGTTGTTGTTGTTGTATGTCTTTGTTTGTACTGTTTTTATACAAGGACAACAATGAACGACATATGTACTTTTCATCCTATTTGTTTCTAGCATGTAAATGTAAGTATTTCTTCATACACGTGAGAAAGAAAATATTAGTTCTTACATGTTTGAGGATATGTATAACCATAATATGTAATGCAATTGTGGTGAGGTAGAACGAGGAGGAGAGGTGTGTGATGCTAGGCATATTAGCAAAATTTTTAGTTTAGTTGATTACATTCATGAGTGTTCTTCCGTTGCAACATACGGGCCTTTTTCACTGCATACACAGATATACTACTATCTTATAGAATATGTTGATCAAGGATGAAGAGGTGGATAAGTTTGTGGCTTTAGTTACTGAATGTCCAGATCTGGCTTGCTTCTCAACTAGGGCCTACATTTAGAGAAGACATATTCATATGTACGTGATTTATAAGGTCCTTTTTCTATACATGTTTGCAAAGTTTGTCGGTATATTATGCAGAGACAACTTGCCATGGTCTGCGTAGATGTGTTCTTTATTTCTCAATTTCTTTTGCTTTAAAACGATGTTGATTGGCTGAAAGAACGGTTCTGCATGGTTTGCACTCACACCTACTTGAATTTAGAGTTTTATTAGCAAATCCATTTAGAACAGTGTTACCATTTTACATTTTTCTACATAAAGTTGTACACTGCGGGGGTCTATACCCACAAACCAATGAAGGCAACTCAGAAGTTTTTCCCTGCCAATAACCAAGATTCACAAGGATAGGAGGGCAGAGATATCATGCTGCCATGGAACTGGTCCATTTGTCATTGCCTTGCTGCTTTCATGTTCCCTGATATTCAGTAGCCATATACTTTTAGGACTTAGGATGTGATTTCACATGCGTCGCTGATCATAGTTGATGCTTTTGTCGGTTCAGGGTGAACTATTTTGTGTACAATTGCTATTGGTCGTGTAATGACTGGCTATGCATGGCTCTGTTTTATTGAGCTTAAATGAAAATTTGATGGACCACCTAAATTCATACGAAACAAACAAAGGCTAAGTAGAGCCCCAAATTAGAGACACCATGGATGTCCATCCTGATCACTATTAGATTTTGTCATCGAAGAGCTACTAACAGACTTACAATCTCGAACGACTACCTGTATTTTTCAGAAAATTTGTTGACCTGGCCTTATTTGGGCATAGGACATGCCTGTATGTTTTGTGAAAGTTACAGGAGGCACATTTTATTTAAAATGGATAGATTGCAAATTTTGTTATACCTCCATTGGTCAGGACCTGACCATGGAAGAATGAACCCTAAATGATGTCAAATTATTGGTCAGGATCTCCACATAATATTTCACCAGCTTAGGCATCTGCATTGTCTGTTAGACAGGTTTGGTTTTTGGTATGTATGGGTCCTTGCTTAGTATGGCCCGGGAAACCTGACTGGTTATGTATGGGTCGTCGCTTAGTATGGCCCGGGAAGGGCTGGCCACTGAACCACATTAATTGTAGGTAATGAGTAGCCTTATTTTGGTGATAAAGATGTGATATCAATGCAACATGCTGGTTTGCTACTGCGAGCGGACCGACACCGTTCTGCGAGGGAGGCGAGAAGCACTAGCGAGCTGGCGACAACTGTTCTATGTCGAGTGAGGCGGTGCTGCAAACACCGTGTTTTATTGATGCGAGTGGTGACGCGGGGCGGCCAGCGTCGACTACGGTGGAGCTGTGGAGTGGGGCACTGCAAGCAGTGATGCGGGAGACCGACGTTTGTTGGGAAGTGGCGCAACAAGTGGTGCTGAGGGGGCATGGGAGCTAGGGTAGTCGGGCAAATCCAACGACGCACATGACCTGATCGTACAACTCAGGAGGGGGGCGGTCGCCGAATGTGATCGCCCAGCTGACGCCTGATGTTTCCCTATTTGAGTATGGGGAACGTTGGTTCATGAAACAATCGACACGTCTTTATGACTTGGGAATTCTATCCACCTTGCATCAAATTTAAAATCCTCTAAGAGAATTATTCTATGTTATGATAGAAATATTTATGTTTCATAGTATAACATGCTTTCAGTCGAGACGTGCATTGCACGTGCATGCTTACTAGTATTTTAAGCAACTGATTTTATGATGAAAGTAGTATTTTCTTACTTTGTGCTCAACCTTCCTAAACAGATATAGCATAGCCGGCCATATCCAACCATGGGGCAGACAACATAGCAGCCAAAATGTTGTATATTGCAATTAATTATAACAAACCGGACAAGAGTAATCTTCCATGGGATGTATTACTACAAATTGATAAATCATATTTATAAGAAGAGCTTGATAATAATATACGTCAAGAAAAAAGTACCAATCTTACCATGTATAATTTGGCACATATCATCAACTTATCTGACTAAAAGATAGCATGGTATTTCATCTCATGGGTATCTGTAAACTGGAAAAAATGTGAACTGAAGCAATTACCATGATACATTAGAGTTAGAAGGATGTGCACTAACTTCTCTTCTCAAGCTAGCTCCTAATCATGCTCAAACATAAGGCATATGAAAGAAGTGATACCTGATGATTCACCATATGTTGCAACCGCTGCTTCATTCTTCTTGCAGTTTGCATGGTTGTTCCGCTGCTCCCCACTGCCTCGCCTTACTGCTGCTACTTGCTAACGCCGCCCCGTAGTGCAGCTGCTGCTGGTCGCTGCCTCATCTTGCTACTGCCGCCCGCCGCCCTGTAGTGCAGCTACTGCAGCTGGTGGCCGCCGCAACTTAGTGTGTCTACCAACATCCAGATGCCCTCAGGCGCCACAGGTCACCACGCACCTCACCACAGATCCACAAGAGAGATTGAAATAGTTAGTAAATTATAGGCCTAAAATATACATACTTATTTAACTTTGTAAATATACATACTTATTATGCAAGTAAAGTAATACCATACGAGGCTTACCAATCAATGCTGCTCTTCAACTATGTCCCCTAAGAAACTGGTCCTCACCGCAGGTCACGTGCGAAGATCTGTAAAGCCGGAATCAAGTAGGCAACACATGTCATACATTATTTCCCCCATAGGGATTTGTGAAAGGGCGACAAAGACGGTGATAACCATGAGTGAGCTAGAGGAGGGACGCCATGACACACTGGACGTTGTAGATTCCGGTCATTGTGAGTTTCATCCAGTGGTGAGGTGTCCTGTTGCAGCGTATCATTGGTCAGGTGATGATTAGCAAGGAGTAGACCCATTCCAATAGTCTCGGGCTTAGGAGAGGAAAATAAGACTTCAATGCACATAGTTGATCAAGTGATGCTCAAGATTAACAATTTAGTAGAGACTCAAATAAATATAAACAAAATGCCGATGCATTCTTAAACTGGAAACATTGGACTTATAAAAGTTTCCATTTGTAGTGCTATGGCAGAGATGTGGATGAAACTACAATGTTGTCATATGATCATGTACAATAATAAGAACTCAAGGTGAAAGAATATATTTGCACAGAAACAATCATGTGTTGTCACCAACTACATCATGCTCTATATACCCCATCACCAACTACGTATAACATGTGAAAATTTTCACAAGTGTCAGATTTGAACTAAGTTGCATCTATATTGTCTTGAAAAAAAACTATAGCATGCTTCAGCATCTTGATGTCACTGTTTCGTAATGCCAAATAAAAAGGATGCTGGCATTGCAGTACAACTGAAACACTAAAAACTAAGTGCGAGCAGCTCAATGAAACTGAGATCTACCTCTTGGCTAGTTAACAAGAGGGAGAACTAACAACATCAAGGTAACCATTCTTAAAAGTTATAATTAACCGCTGAATAACTGTAGTTTCCAGACTAAGAGTTCATAAGTTATTATTATTATTTATTTATTTTATTTTTTTTGTCGGGTGCAACCAAGTACCCGTCCCTCCCGAGCTGCCCCCCGCGTGGGCGACCGAGAGGCCCCAGATCCCATCGCCACCGAACCTCCCCCACTCCTCCTCCTCCTCCTCCCTCGCCGCCGCCCAAGGGCGCGGCCAGGCGAAGCCTAGCCGTCGCCGGCGGTGGCGGGGACTCGGGCCCTCTCACTCGGGTGGGGCTGGTGCGGGACGGCGCCGCCGGGCCGGAGCGTGGCGGCGGGCCGGTCGCCACGGCGGGTGGCGGTGGCGCCTCGGCGACGTCGATTCCTCGCGGCAGGAGGCCTTGCGATCTGGCGCGTCGCGGCCGCCAGGGACGGCGGCGGCGTGTCCGGACCGGTTCGCGGCGGCGTGGCCGGATTGCTGGTCGTCCGTCGGCACGGTGGTGGGTGCGACTCGTCGGCAGCTGGGCAGATCCGCGGGATTCTACCCTTGTCTGGCCCTTGACAACGCGGGCAACTACGGGGGAAACCCTAGATCTCCTTGGGATCAAGCGATGGCGGCGCTTTTGCGTCGTAGTCCCTCTTTAGGGCATTGTTCTGGAGTTTGCTGCGGTTGAAGGGACCAGCGACGTCGGCGGCGCACGTCTGGTGGAGCAACTGCCGATGAAAATCGTGCCGACTACGGTCATGGCGGACGATGGCGGCATCTTAGATGTCGTTCCCTTGTCGAGGCATCGTCGTTGCAGTCTGCGTCATCACGCTCGGGATGCTCCGGGGGAAACCCTAGATCTGGGTCTTCCGAATCGGACGATGATTATTTTCCTCCTGGGGCCATCGTTTTGGAGTAAGTGCTGGCTGGGCGGATGGTGGATCGGTACTTCATCTCACACATCGATGGCGGCGGATATCGGCGGCATGGCGCTGTGGAGGCTCGGCGTCCGATGCACGGAGATGGACTCGCGCAGGAGGAGGTTGTTGTCTGGCGTCATGGTGACGTCGATGGCAGAGTGGCCAGACAAGGTAGAAGCCTCAATATGTTCTGAAGAAGGACCCGTGGAAGATGGTGGCTACGACACACGAGTGCGTCTGACCGGATTGTGCCCCAGACCCGGTATGTGGCTCGGCTGGGGCTTCCGAATATGTTTCGGCTTCCGGCTTTTGATATTAGGCTTAGGTGAGTGGTTTGGGTAGTGGTCCAGCTAGCACCCCTTCATCTTTTTGGATTGGAGTAGTGGCATGTGTTGCTAAGATGGTGGATTCAGGCACATTGTTGTAATACTTTGTAAGGTCCTCGAGAATAATCAATAAAGTGGCGGTATGCATCTCCCAGATGCAGAGGCCGGGGGTCATCCTTCTTTTCTAAAAAATAAGTTAGGGGCCACATTAAAATCAAAGCATCGCTAGTTGATAAGCAAAGCAGAACAATCAAGCATATCAACTACCACAGGTCCACAATCGGCTCAAAGTACTAATCACTTCCTCTACGTCAGTCCTGAAATCTGAAAATAAACATAAGCAGAATCTCATGAAGCAAGAACTACTTCTGGAATGCAAATATCATCACAAAAGGGAAAATCATGCTTGTCTATCTCACCCTAAGTGCCCAGAATTTTTGTCGCTGCTGCTGGCCACGGAAGAAAGTGGACGCGCTAGGAGAGCTCTGGCAGAATATTTTCTCTCACATGCCCGTGGGTTGCAACGGGAGTAACAAATTCTTGAACTCTCGTAACAACTCATTTGTGTTGCCACTTCTCCCTTACATCACTGTCGTAGAGCATAGCCACATTCCTATTCACAGCGAACTTCATCAGTTTGTTTTATTGCAGTCTAGAAATCCTAAATTAAGTAAAAGATTGCATCATCCCAGCATGAATTTTTTCAGTGAACAACTAATAGGGTACTACTTATGCTACCTGACATCCTAGATTGTAGGACCATTGGGCGTTGAGTCATGGGATTGCAGTAAGGATCTCCTCGGTGACCTCATATATCCCTTGCATAGAACAGTTACCAGAAACAATTGTGTGTGTGCCCAATTCGATGTACAAAATGCTAAACATGTATATACTTGGCACGCAATAATTTCCTTTTGTATCATGTAAAACTACACTTACGTTTGTCCTAGCTGAAAATTTCTCCTTATATTTTGAAAGGAAATATCATACGCTTTTTGTTAGAAATGAAGATTAGTTACACGGTAACAGTTACATGAAAATTTTCATACGGTTTTCTTTAAATATAAAAATCGCTAGTCTGGAGTACTTCATACATGCTTAATTATTTTGGTCGGAAAGATTTTCTTAATTCTGATTAAGAAACGATTATACATTCAACAATAATAGAATAATCTAGGAAGATGGTAAATACTAAACTGTCCAACATATAATAATATATTCTGAACCTAGGCTTATGCCTTTGCCTAATGCAGAGGGCAGAAGGATTAGCTATACAATGAAGATAATCCGATATTTAGCATGTGTTATGAAGAAACAACAGACAACACACTATGTGTACCATCTTTGTGAGAAACATCATCTGATTTCATTGGCAAACAAAAAAATTCACTATTGCCTATTGTCTAAGGTTTGACTCTGAATGCAGTCCTAATCACCTTCCCTTCTTTTTGCTCATAATCCAGTTAAGAATATTATTCTTGATATAGAAACATAAATAATTGTTTTCTTGGAGAATGGATTTAATGAACTGTAAAACAATCCAGGGAATTTAAGGGTAAGAGATTACTTGCCTGCATATTGGGTGCAAGAGTTTGGTTCATCCCGTCCGCAGCCTCACTGAAAATTATTGCCCTCCCTGAAAATTAGGACCAATGAATCTGCTTCAAATTACTTCTCTGAACTCTTCTTGTCATCTACATCCATATCACAGCGAGTCTCCTGATGCTCATAAACGAAACAACAATGGAGGCGAGGCAATATATGTTTCCTGTCAAAGCAACCATCTAACACGTACCATGACTCCATATGAGTAGAGATATTGTTTCTACTCTCCTACCCAGAATTATTTAAAGAAAGATCAAAGCTGTAGCAAAATCCTCAATAGGCTAATAGCAATTATAGCACACTCATCCAAAAAAATAGATAAAAATAGTTTTGTCTGCATACGGGAACAGGCTGATCGTTGTCTCAGCTAATAAGCTCCACATCCATCCATACAAACGAACTGCTGCTTTTAATAAACACATCGATCTCCAAAGAAGAGGAACGCTTGTACAGGCGGCCGCACGGGGAGAAGACGATGATGAATACGCGGTAAAAAATAATTATCTAAGGTATGTTACTTGCATTTCCTTAAAAAGAAGGTGGAGCTTCACTATTCCAGCAAGAGCTACTGCTATTCATAGCTCATCCATTGATCATGTAGTATAGTATATGGTAATTGTGGAATGCAGTAGGGACGGAGAATAGTTGGATAAGTTGACCTTTGTTAGCTGCAGCATACATGTTGATGATACCATGGATCATTGTCTTTGTCTTCTTCGTCCATGATTAGGACGTAGGTGTCAGACCACTTGTACAGACAAACACATTACACTGATGCTGTTCTGAATTGAGTAGAAGAATTCCATGGTCCGAACTGCTCTACATCACATACGTAGCACTACTGCCAGCTGCGGAAAACTTCCTTGAACACCATCAGGGGTCTGGATGTGTGCAATTATATGCGTCAGTCAAATACAATAGTTGATCGGCTAGAACAAGCATGGGGATAATGAATGGCTGGACATAGTCCATCCATCGATGACTCATCCCTTGGTCTAATTACCTTCTGACGTTGAAGGGCCTGATGATGCCGGGAGCGCCGGCTCCACGGAGGACGCAGCTACTGACGCACTTGGAGGTGCACCGAGCCGCCTCAGGTGACCCCGGGTGCTTGATCTGCTCCACTTTTCAGTTGCCTTCTGCTGCTTCTGGCTGGGATGGGCGTCCTCCGGCCACCGCCAGACCGCCACGCAAGCGCACCAACGCCCGCGTCGTCAGGCCTCCATCCCCCTGGGGTCTTGCCGCTTGAGGAAGAGGGTGAGAGGGGCAGGCTTGGGAAGAGAGAGGGGCTCTACCAGATTCGCCGCCGACACCAACGATGTCTTCGCCCGTCGTCTCCATCCTTCTCCTCCGCCCCAACACGGCGCCACCGTTGCCCCTACTTCACCACCCAAGCGGTGACGACCCAGCCGGTCCAACCCCTCAGCGACGCGGCTGCCCCGCTCCCATCCTCAGTGTCCCCAACACGAGTTGGCGGCTGGGGTTAGCCGCAGGGGCGCGCGCAGGGAGGGAACGACGAGGAGGTGTTGTGCATCAATTGGGGAGACAAGGGATGAGCCGGTTTGAATCAACGTGAGTTTAACAACAATAATCATGGTAACGTGGCATCATTAGTAGAGGATTACTGTAGCTTAATTATCCGGATGGCACAAACATGATAAAGAAAGAGAATCATGGGTTTAGAAATCCATACTCTTTCCACCCAAATCATCTAAGAAAAAAGATGAGGAAGAATTTGAACGCTTTGTTGAAATGCTTATGCCAGTATTTTTGTGAACTTGTTTGGATGATATTTTAAAGGTGTCCCCTTATGCTAAATATCTGAGAGATATTGTCACTAATAAAATGAAAATACATGAAGCTGAAATCTCCACTATGCTTGTTAATTATTCTTTTAAGGATGGAGTACCTAAGAAATTAGGAGATCTAGAAATACCAACTATACCATGTTCCATCAAAAGAAGTTATGTCAAAACTGTTTTGTGTGATTTAGGAGCGGTGTTAGTGTTATGTCTTTCTCTTTATACAAAAGACTTGATTTGAATAAACTCACACTCACTGAAATATCGTTGCAAATAGCTGACAAGTCAACTACCATATCTATCGGTGTTTGTGAGGATGTGCTTGCAAATGTTACTATCTTGACAGACTTTGTTACACTTGATATGCCCGAGGACAACAACATGTCGATTATCCTTTGTAGACTCCTTTTGAACACTGTAGGGGCTGTTATTGATTGCAACAAAAGCAATGTCGCTTTTCATATCAATGGTAATGAGCATACGACGCACTTCCCGAAGAAACAATTTCAAGTGAATGGTATCAATGTTATTGAAAAATCTTCGACAATTACTGTTGGAAGTTTTAAACGCCCTCTACCTACTGTCAAAAAGAAATATGAAACACTTACTGTTGAGGAGATGCTTATCCCTATTAAGGTAACTTAGTGTTTTACGAAAGTTCTTCGGGTTCATGCTAATTGAAAATGGTTGTTAATAAGACTTGACCAACCTTATTAATGGGTTGTTTTCGACAGGCACGTGGTCGATGAATTTAGTAGGCACAACCTTCTATACCCACCTTTTATTTTCTATTATTTTTAGTTAAATACAATAAAATGCCATGTTTATCCCGTTTTCTGAATTTTCCGTGCAATAAAAAGTGCCCGAAAATGAAAGTGCTCAGAATGACGTGAAATTTTGACACGAATGTTTTCTAAATATTTAAGAATTTTTTGGTACAAAAAACACCACAGGGGGTGTTCAGGTGGCCACTAGGCACCAGGGCACGCCACACCCACCTGGTGCGCCCTGGTGGGTAGTGGGCCTCATAAGGCCCGCCTCACTTATCCCTTTAGCTCACTTCGTGACCTAGCTCTCTCTCTCTCTCTCGTGTTTTTCCTCTCAAACCCATGATTTTTGATCTCCTTGCTCGGAGCTCCGTTCCCGAAACTGTTTTGGGGGATTGCTAGTTCGTATGTGACTCCTCCATTGCTCCAATTAGTTATTGTTCTAGTGGTTTATATTTTGAGTAATTAGCTACTCTTGGTGCTGCTATAAATGACCTTGCATGTTGAATTCCTTGAGTTCCAAGTAGTTTGAATGCTTGATATGGCCTCTAGGAATCCATGTGAGTAGTTACTATCAATCTTGTGAAGTTTTGTTGACATCATTTTGTGGCTCAAAAATTTCAACTTGTTCTTAGGAAGATGGACCTTTTTCGAAGGATTTCATCTAAGAAGAATTCCGAGGGAGTCATCAGTGAATCATCAGCTGATGACATCAACACTCCACGATGGATGGAGGTCCGGCCGTGCGAATGGCCGCACATTGCCTTCATGGAAGAAGTCGGATTCCACCAAGAGTTCAAGCAGTTCATTGCAAATGTTGGACTTACCAACTTCCTGGCAGATGAGTGTGACCAACACCAAACCCTCACGAACTCCTTTGTGCAAAAAAATTATTTTCTAAATAGGCATGAACCTCCTGCAGTGCGGTTTAATTTATATTATAAAACCCGTCAGATACCGCTCACTGAATTTTGTGAGATATGTTTAATTCCCTCTGATGGGGAATTAAGAGTGCCTAGACCGAAAGAGTTTGAGGTCTTCCTCCTCACTTTGAAAGTGGGTGGGGGAAGGGGCATGTCGAAAGCCACAACCACTATTCTGCAGTTTCCTTCTGTGCATTACATTGCCTTATTTGTCACGAAGTGTCTGACTGCTAGAGAGAAGGGCGGTATACTTAGTGCCCTGGCCTCACCATTCTAGTCATGCACTCCACAATGACCACACCTACAACTTAGGGGCTATCATTGCATCGTCTGCACATTAACAGAACTAAGGGTAAAATCCATGGTGGTATTTATGCCACTCGCTTAGCGAGATGTTTTAGTGTTCAGATACGCCATCATGATTTTCCGTTGCCCAGAGTTTATCTAGATCACCATGCGATGAAGAACCACCACTTTATTTATGCTTCTGATTCTTTTAACCATATTTGTTATAACTTGGTATTTGGTGAGAATACCCGTAATATTATCCCGTTGCCTGCACCTACTTTGTTTGATTTTATTGCTAGGAACGGATAAACCATCCTACCAGCGGATATTGTTGCCTAACAGAACAACCATGCAGCGGTAGAGGAGCAGCCCAGTAGTGGGACGCTCAGATGCCGCCGCCTCAGCACTTTCACATGGGACTGGATGGCTATTATGGGTGGCGATTACCAAGCTAGGTCAAATGCCTAAGCTTGGGGGAATATTCATGTTCACACACTTCATTGCAATTTTTTGGTGTTAATACTTTTTCATTGCATTATCCATGTTAGTTTTATTTTCTCGCTTTCTTCTTATGTGTTTGAAAAACTTTGAGAGGACCCAAAAATATTTCTTGCTTCTTTTCATTTTTTCTCTAGTTTAATTTAGTTGCAGTATTAAAAGAAAACCCAAAAAGATTTCCCGTTTCTTCTTTTGCTTGTTGGAAGCTTTCCCGTGTAAATGGTTTTTCTCGTTTCGTTTTCTTTCCTTAATTTGCTTTCTTTATGAAAAATCAAAAACTCCAAAAATATTTCAGTGTGTTTCTCTAAAATTCTTTTTTTGTTGAGTCGTACTAAGGAGAAGACCACGACGAAAAATGACGAGTGGCTCTCATATGCATTATTATTGATCTAACGAAGAGCCCATATTATTGTCTTCTCCTCTGAATAAAATATTGCAGATTCCAGCTTAGTCCACGACACTTTTGCACTATTATTATTTTCACATCATTCGGTTGTGGAAGTGAAAGGCAATAATGACGATATTTGATGAAGTGATTGTGGCAGGGAAAAGCGAGTATGAACTCAACTTGTTTTTGTTTTTGTAACTATATTTAACTTAGTATCCATGATTTAGCATATTATGATTAAACATGTTTGCAATGACAATTAGAGATTACTAGGAAAATCGCTCGTGCTTTGCACCGGGAGATAGGCTTTAAACATGTGTTATGTGACCCACAAGAGCATCTTCACTTCCTAACAAGGATATAAGTCCCCATCCTGAAGAAAACCAAAACTATGAATGTAAGAATGTCATAATATAAAATTACTTAGAAAATTGTAAAAATGGGCCAACCGATCAGCAATAGGAACAAAACAAAACTCATGAGAGGAATACAACAACAATAGTTTTCAGCGAGTGAAACTTGCTTCTAACCATCAGGATTTGATAAGTTGCTACTAACTGGTGGCACAATGAGTAATCTTTTCTAGATGCAGTAAGTTCGGTTTCCAACATAACAGTAGCTACCTTGCATGCATGTTATGTTTCACTGGAAAAAAATTGATAGCAGGTCTCGTACTGAGAACACAAACAACTCACACTTTAAATTGAGATGGCTCTTCTTCACAAAATAAAAATAAGATGTAGATTTTCTTCATACTGAAAACACAAACCACTCAAACAACTGTGGCAGCTTTAAGCACTCTCATCAATGTGCCTATGTCAAACCAATGTAGATTTTCCAACATGGATTTAGTGACAGCAATAAATGATTCACAGCCAGTAAAAATGAAGAAGGGAAATAGAGGATAACTGGAAACTCAAAAAGGAAGCAAGCAAAACTGTTTTGGGTGCTTACAGTCCGATCCAAATACCTTGTTCCATTCGAGGCAAAAGTTGAAGTGCCTTCTACAATAATATTAGTCATGTCCACCTTGGCAAGCCTAGACAACGCGAAATAGAAATTCATACAAAAAAATCAAACATTATTCATTCGCAGGAAATTAACATGAATTTTCTAGCGATTCTGCAAAGAGCAGTTGACATATTTACATTGTATGATAATTTTGTAAACGAAAAAAGGATCCTCGAGCTTATCCTACACGTGGTGGTAAGAGTCTCTGATGTAATGGACGCGTACATAAGAACACAACGACCTGTGGTGATTGGAGAGGTGGAGAGGTGAAGCTAGGACAGTGTTAGTCAGGC
>NC_041386.1:418659840-418680681 GCF_002162155.2 Triticum dicoccoides | reverse complement strand
TTACCCATTGTATGTTTGGGTAGACTAACAAGGGGAGGTGAAGCTGAGGGTAGACTAAATGGGCAACCAACTCAGCTGGGCCATTGTATGTTTGGAAAAACAAGGATTACCCATTTAGTCTACCATGCAAGGAGGATTTTCGGTCGCCTCATTATTCCGGCCCACCCTGCCGAGGGAAGCCACACAACCGAACAGGCAAAGCTGGCCCAAAGCCTGGTGCAGAAAAGTACGCGATGGTTGGCTGAATCGAACTCTAGACCCTTTTAAATAGTCCCATACCGCTACCTTAAACTCAATCTTTGTAATTTATATACATCTTCGAGTTTCCTCGGTATCAAGGAGCCATCTCGGGAACCAGTAAAGAAGGAAATAGGTCCTTCCATAATAAAGAAGGAAAGAGAGAAAAAATAAAGAAGGAAAGAGGGAGGGATTTCATGTCTCTTAACAGAATAAGGAAGATAAGAAAGAAAAAATAAAGAAGGAAAGAGGAGGGCGATTTCATGAGTTTCCTCGGTATTAAGGAGCCATCTCGGAAACCAATAAAGAAGGAAATAAGTCCTTCATAATAAAGAAGGAAAGAGAGAAAAATAAAGAAGGAAAGAGGAGGGATTTCATGACTCTTGACATATAAGGAAGAAAAGAAAGAAAAATAAAGAAGGAAAGAGGGATCGGATTTCATGTGGAAAGAGGAGGGGGGATTTCATGTCGTATGGCAGAATAAGGAAGGAAAGAAAGAGGGCGGTCTCCAAAAACAAAAATAAACATTTGTTCTTATTTTTCTGCTCGACCCGCTAGCGCTCGTCACAAACTCTTACAATGTTGGTCACCAAAGCACAAGTAGGTGGACTCCCTGTTGTGTGCGACACAAACTCCGCACTTTACTTTGTCATATTAGCCACTGATGAAGGATATTTGTAGAATGCTCCTAATATAATTGCCCCGCAAAAAATGCTTCTAATAACATTACCTCGCAAAAAATGCTTCTAATATCGTTCAACACAAATAGTGCTATGCTACCCATTCCCTAAACCTACCCAACACTGGTTCATGGAAATATTCGTTGCTCCATAGTGAAGCAAGAACGTTGTACTAAGACTTTACTATTTTCATTATAGTGCGCTATTTTTGGGGCATCACTAAGCAACGTCAACAAATATGTGAAAAGATACTCGCGACCAGATGGATTTAAATTGCACACACCTACAGTACACTTTACAAATTCCTTTTACGGTTATGTTTTTGCACAACACATCTTTTCATGTTGTTTCTCATGCGGCAATGTGGAAGATTTCAAAGAGTTTACTGATGTTACCATGTCTGACAGTCGGTCATGGGAGAAGGAGGAGGGGGAAGGGTCTTGAGCTATTGGGTTCCGAAAGTATGTTTATTTTTTCTTCTTCTCCCGTTGCAACGCACGGGCATTTGTGCTAGTTTTTTTATTTTTCTATCCCTAATAATAAAGCACGAATTGACTCCATGGATTCACCGTCACAATACGCTTTCTTCTCATATCATAATACGCTTTTATGATCTGTATATAGACAAAATTGTAATATAAACAAGGTGATACTAATAGTCGTAAAGTCCCTCTCCGTTTAGATATTCCACTCGCAGTCTTCATAAGGGCCTGTTCGGCAACTCCCCAGCGCCAAGAAATCCTTAAATCTGGCTTCCCGATCTGGCTTCCAGCTTCCAGACGAAAATTAAGGATCAGGAAAACCGTTCGGCACTAGAACTCCCCGATCCAGTCGCTCGTGTTGGGCTTCTAGCGGCCTAGCCCATTAAGCTCATTTCTGGCCTGGTAGGGACGAACCGTTTCGTTTCTTTCATCGCACGAACCGTTTTCTTCCACTTCGCGGTGGCAGCTCTCTGTAAATAAAGTCAACTCCAGGATTTCCGATTCTGGGATCGCCGAAACCGCCGCTCCGGTTTTTTGTACGTAGACGCTGCTTCGATCCGGGAAGTCAGCTTCCTGGAGCCGGGCCGTTCGGGCCAGCTCTGCTCGCGGATTCGCGGAAGCTGGAAGCTGGCGAGCTCCCGAACAGGCCCTAAGTCAGCCGAACCGGTACGGGAGAGAAAAAAATTGCCCAGCCACGCACGTCCCGGCCTCCCAATCTCATCTCCACCGGCAGCGCAACACCACCTCCTACCCTGCCCTCACCGCGCGCCGCCGGACACACCCCGCCGTCGAGCGCCACCACCGCCTACCCTCCTCCCATCGGGATCCCCCCGATCCAAAAATCCATCCACCCAGTCCTCTCCTTGATTTCCAAATCGAGCCTACCGGCAGCCTCCCTGCGCAGCTGTGCCCCCGCGCCTCTGCCTCACCGAGCGCCCGACCAGGCCGTCGTTTGTCGCCAGCACCCGCGGATCTGGCCGCCCCTCACCTTCCCCATGGGCTGCACCTCACAGCGCCGCCGCCCCTGCCAAGCTCCGCCGCTGGAGGATGAAATTCTGTCAATGCCCACTGTCTTCAAGTAATACTGTAAGTTCTGTCAATGTATACTCTGTCTTCAAGTAATCGATGTTGCTAGAATACTTACTGTCGTGTGCACACCTTGAGATCATGGCCAGCACACAACTCAGGTCATGGCTTGTTGCCTCATATAAACCTGCATAAATATGCAAGATTGTACTGCAAGTTGCATGGGTAGCAGTGGAGAATCCAGACGCTTGCTGTTGTCCCTTGCAGAGGTCCAGGAAAAAAAGTGTAGTGGTTCAGGAAAAACAGAGAGGAGCTGCTCTGTTATTCCTTTAGTCAATCTTTTGGCCTATCTCCTTCTGTATTATGATTTCCATCTTGAGAGAAAAAAGGAAAAACATGTAAAGTTGTATGTTTTTTTATGTTTGCAATTTTTTGTTTTGTGGAGAATTAAAGGATCGTGTATGCTTGTCGTTGAATCCAACTGTTTTTAGTTTTTTAGTGTCCAGGAAAAAATCTTGGGAACATTTGTCATGCTAGCCACCTGACGCTCGGCATATCCTCTCCTTCGTGGCATCCAGCTTTGCTGCAGGGACCAAAAGGTGCTCCATCACCGGATTCATCATATTGGAATCCTCTCTTCTTGTGTGGTTTAGTCAACTTTGTTTTCCTGTATCGTACAGTTGGGGTCAAGATCGAAGTCGGCTGAGCTATTGGGTGGCTCTGAAGATGTGTTTGTGTTAGAGATTAGTTTACATGCAAAGTAAGTTCTGTAAGAAAAGTATTACTGCGCACCACTCCAATTTGTTCCTTGAACTGATAAGATCTGGTCCAGTAGTACTCCTGCAAATCTGAGGCAAGACGTTCTGCATGTTTCTATTATCCTGCACAATAAGCAATATGTGTGTCCTCACCATAGTGGTGGAGCACATACACTTCAAATCATCCGTTCTCTTGTTCCCCAAAATAAATTCATTCGTTCTAACCATTAGCCATATAATTGTACAGATAGACCATATAAATGGGATTCTTTCTGTAAATAGAAATCAACCTGATTTGATTATGTTTCATGTCTATAATAGTTTTCTCTTGGTAGAAAAATATAAACATGTACATACAGATTATATTTCTGCTCATTGCAAGAGGATATGAGGATTTCTACTATTATACTGACAGAATGATAGCATCACCTCAAGCATGTAACCGTGGGAGTTAGTCTTTGTTACCTGACCTGAATGTTGTTGTAAACACAAATATGTCCTAAGAATTAGGGTAAGAATGAAGCCAATAACTGTTGAATGTCAACAGATGTAGCTCTTTTAATCCCACAAAAGTTAGTCATAAAGGTGGCCACATTGCTGCATTTGATTGTTCCCTACAAGAATGAGATTGAGTATTCTGTGCTTGCCACATGCCATCAACGTACTATTCTCATTCTAATTAATTTTTGATGTTCCTAAACTTGATTTTGTTCTTGCCTTTATAGACAAGCCTCAGCATATTTGAGATGATGGCTGTTGCTGCACGTGAAGAGTTGGTTAATATGAAGAAGTTCCTAATTAACTGACTTGAGCCATTTGCACAGTAAGTTATTTGCTTTTATCATTGTGTAGTGGAAGGATAGTTTATTTGCTTTTTTTGTCCTATGACACAGTTTCTCAACTCGACCAACCGTGCTTCACAGGAACCGGTGCTCTCCCGTTGCAACATACGGGCATTTGATGAGAGAACGGACGTAAGCACATTGACATAAATATATGCAGGAAGGAATTAAAGGAGAGACTACACAACTCGGGTGACAAAGAGTTGTGCCTATGGCCGATTAAATAGAACTAAAAAAAGTCTGCGTCTATAGTGAGACACCTCGAGGAAAAAAGATCGGATGATGAGAAAGGAAAAAGGAGAGATTGGATCGGGACAACGTACAACCTGGATTCAGGTTTTAGCACACGATGGACGAGCTGCAGGCCACGGCGGACGCTGGAGGCACAGGCCCATCGCAGACAGGGGTAGGCCTGGGTGAAGTCCGGCAAGGTGTGTGTGTGTTGCAGATAGATGGAGGCACTGGGACGGGGCGGCAAGGTGTGTTTGTTGCAGATAGATGGAGGCACTGGGACGGGGCGGCAAGGTCCAAGACGACGGGTCACGAGAGCAGGTTGTGGTTGTCTGCATATATATGTATTCCCCTCCGTTAACAATGGTTGGATGAAGCTTTGGAGTACTATAAACTTCCAGGGAAGGTAAAACCCATCTTTGGCATATTTGTTTTCAGAGTATTGATGTTGGAGATGAAGGGGAGCCTTGGCGCAGTGGTAAAGCTGCTGCCTTGTGACCAAGAGGTCACGGGTTCAAGTCCTGGAAACAGCCTCTTACAGAAATGTAGGGAAAGGCTGCGTACTATAGACCCAAAGTGGTCGGACCCTTCCCCGGACCCTGCGCAAGCGGGAGCTACATGCACCGGGCTGCCCTTTTTTTTAGTATTGATGTTGGAGATGACCTTAAGATGAGAAAGACTAAAGATTTGGTAAGCTGTCCATACTGCCTCAAGGGGGGAAGTTTTTATCACTGCTTTTTGGTTGTATTTATATAAGAAGCATGGAGGGAGCTGGAACTAATTTGTGATTTCTCCTGGCCATTTTTTTCTTCTAAAAAGAGTAAGTTTCCCGGTGTTCAAACATTGTAGATCAGAAATGTTCTTCATCGATGCCCATCCCAATTGCTAACAATTCTTTTGCACACTCAGGTTTGTGCTTTTCTGTGGTAATTTACTAAACATACTTTGGGTTATGATCCTTTGACATACACTTATGCCCTCCCCTACACATTATTTTTAGGTTGCCAAATATAGTACGAAGGAACTATAGCAAGCGAATTGTTGAGTTTGCCAAGCATAATGGCGGAAGAAGCACACCTAATTTTGGCAGATCATATAAAGAGAATATCGAGCAAAGATGCTTTGAGATTTACCCATGACTATATGCGGTTCCTATAAAGTCCTGTTGCATGTTTAATGATTGCCACAATAGTTTCTTTTCATGCACCAGAGAATTATATTTTTTGTATCAGGTAAATAATTCTTTTCCCACTGTTATTTTTCCAGATCAAGATCGAGAGATAGACAAGGGGTAATGGTAGCTCGTGCAGTGATAGAGTGCTGGGGAGGCTGCCGGTGTCGTTGCCGAGTGCTGGGGAGGCTGCTGAACAAGTTTATTTATTTGTCGTGTGAATTGTTCCACACTTCTGATCATCATATTGTATGATGAGCAGTTGGCCATCTCTTATTCTGTGGGGATATGGTCCGTTTGTATTCTTCTAATTGATTCGGTTCACAATTCTAGCCGATGAAATTTGGTCTACATTTATGTGTACGTATGCTATACTATATACTGGAACTTGTGCTTGCCCGTTATATGATTATACTACAAGTAGACAAATGTAAATGTCCATAGTAATAAACTTGTGGTCATAGGACTACTAGCTTAAAGTTTGTTAGATTATGTAAATGGGCATTTTTGTTGTCTGCTCTTTAGGTTTCCATAGCATGAGGTGGTGCTCTTGCTTTTAAAAACACATATAAACTGCCATCTATACTGAACAATGGGGCTTCCTGTCTAAACTGGAGTAGTAATTTGAGGCTGAAAGGACCAACATTAGCAGCAATAATATTAATATCCATTAGAAGAGTTTTCTGCACTGAGCCCGTGGGTCTCACAAAGATATAAGATATATAGAATGTTGTAAAGATCAGCTTACCTTCTCATGCAATGGAACAATTGTGTGTCTTGATCTTTTCCGTTTTCTTTGGTTTTGCAGCCTAGAATTTTTAGGCACGCGCATATAGATTGGAGCATCTAATAGTAGTTGAAAGTGTTTTTGAGTAAAAATGCAACTAATACTCAATTTTCTAGGACTTGATACATCATGGTCTTCTTGTGCCTTGTTGTTTGGTTGGTGTAGAATCCCTCAGCTCTTACCAAGAGGCTCTAGCTTCGAACCTGACTCTTTTAGTAGTTGGAGTGTTGCACACATGGAATTGATCGCAGGTACTTCATCTAAAGATCCCAAGATCAGAATTTTATTACCCTATGTCGAGACCTGCATTTTTGCTATGGTGCACTCTAAGCTTTCTAAATTTTGTTACGAGGTTTAGAGAGGAAGCGAAGCAGCAACAGTTTGGGTTCAGAGAAGATTAGGAGCAGCAGTTCATTGGAGAAGGAGAGGTACAGCAACCGAGGGCAGCAGCAGAGAGCAGAATCAGCAGGTCAGGGGCGGCAGCAGAGGATCAGAAGCAGAGATGAGTTTGATTCAATTGCCATTGATAATGATTCAGACTTGAGTTTGCACCACCCTTGTTTTACTAAATAGTTTGTCCTTTTTCACTTGTGATTATGCACTAGAGATTTGCAAGGATGCATTGGATTCTTTTTATACTGATTTGATGCACTCTGACTTTCGAATGCGAACAAATGTGATCTTCAATTGGCATTGATGATTCAGACTTTAGTTTGCTAATACTGTACTTGACATAACCTTGAGTGTTACTCCGCTATACTAAGTGGATTGAGCTTTTTGTTATCTCGGTGTCTTGAAAGCAAACTCTGTTCAAGGTTCCTTCTTTATCTTAGGCTCAGTACAGTGCTCATAATCTCAACTGAGTAGCAAGCTTATAGCTGGAGTGTATTTCAGTTGACCAACATGGCCGGAGGTGTGAACCAAACTGACAACAGAGATATCCAGTCTCTCATGCTTTATTCTTCATGTAGTACAATGAAGTTTGTTTGTAGCTAACTTAGTCCTCTCGGACACTCTTGCTTGATACAAGGGTATGAACATGTCGTACACTGACCGTGGAAAACGTTTGGACCTCATTTATAAAGATACATGTCACTGTGGTAGCTGAAAAATAATTTGATGGCCAAGAACCATCGAACCTATGGTGCACTTCTGAACTGTTATTGCTCATCTAAAAAAGAAGAGAAAGCAACACACCTTTATCACAAGATGGACGAGCTTGGCATCAATCAACAATCTGATATCCCTTTATATGAAGTAAGGCCAGCATCAAAAGAAACTTAAGGGCCATGATTTAGAAGGTCACATAAATATCTAGATTGATCCTTAGTAGTCAGGGCTGTTTGGTAGATTCACTTCATAATACTCAATTTTCTCCTGCTTGTATCATCATCACTGTGTAATGTAGCATAGTACTCCCTCTGTAAAGAAATATAAGAGCATTTAGATCACTATTTTTAAAAACCTAAGCGTTTTTATATTTATTTTTTACGGAGGGAGTACTATGCACAAAGATCAGCACCTAAATTACTTGAATGTTGGATCAGGTTTTTTTACTTAAAAAAGGTGATTTTGTTTCTCCTGGTGCATTGTTATTTGTAGGCGTCATTATTCTATAATTTCTGACGTTCTGCAGGTTAACAGAAATGTCACATATAATTGGTATTGAACTACAAAATATTTATGTCTCCGTTGCAATGAGTCTATCGGGTTCACCGTCGTGGCATTTTTGCAAGAGGCCCCTAACTTTTTATTTAATCAACCCACAAACCCTTTTTTATAAGTGGCTAAACCAAAAAACAATTCATTCTTCAACCCGCAATCCTTATTGCTGCGCTCGTCACATCTGGCGGCGGCAGCGATGCGGTGGCAGCGAGGCGGGAGGCATGCGCGGAGATGGAGGAGACATGGAGAGTCGTCCGGGGGCGAGGAGTTCGCCGGCGTCGACGCCATGGACCATGGCGACGCAGGCTTGCAGGGGATAGCAAGAAGACGAGCAAAGGGGAGCATCGTGGATGGGAGATGCTGGCAACGGGTTAACCGGGAACGCATCGGCGAGGGCAACCGACAGCAGCGGCGCGAACCGAAAGGAGGCGGCCATGGCTTCCTTCAGCGCCAACAGGGAAGAGAAAGAGGGTGAGAGTGGGGCGATGGGGCACAGAGGGAGGAGGAGAACGCGCGAGAGACGCGGGTGGCGGCGGTGGAGGACCTCGCCGGCGGCAGCGGCCGATCGGTGCAGGGGATCGGGCGCGCGCTGCTCCTCTCCTCCTGGCGGCGCGAGGTGAGGTCGAGGAGATCGAGAGGAGGCAGACGAGTGAGAATCGGGCTAGGGTTCTCTAAGTGGTGGGGATAAGTGGAGGCCTGGCTGGGGTGTGCTGGAATGGGCCGGCCTGTTTTTAAAGAAAAGAAGGGATTTCCCTCTATTGGGAGGGTAGAAATCATTTTGCTCAAAAAAAGAGGGTAGAAATCATGCGAGAGTTGCGTTCTTTTGTTCTACGTGGTGTGGGGACTGCATTTGTGGCTGAGAAAAAGGGTGTGGGAAATCTCCATGTAGTTTTTTTTAACGTGGATGGGTCATAGGTCTTAATTGGCCGACTTTAATTATTGTATTTCGGTTAATTTGGGAATTCGGTTAGCAAATTCCAATGACCGAGCTCAACTCAATAATTCCGGTTTTTTATCATTCGCTAACCGATTGAACAATCGAAGTTTCAATCCTTAGTTTTTTTCACTTTGGTTCCTGTTTTTTCGTCTTTGGTTCTCGGTTTTTATACTCATCCTTAGGCACAAGGGAAGGAGGAGGGGATCGAGCTGCGCTAGGGTTTGTTAGGCGTGGGCCGGCTAAAAAGGATGGTCAAGTAGGCCGGTGTTGAGGCAAGGCAGGCAAATTGTTGTAGGCCAGCTTTCGGTTCTACCAAAAATGTTATTTTATTAACTAATAGTACTATTTCGATAATTCACACAAGATCTCATAAATTTATATATATTCCCAAATATACATTCAACAAGCCTCTCTGGAAATAAACAAAACATAGAGTGAGGTGTGGCTATAATTTTACAATGACAGACCCAGTAAAGAAGGAATGCAAGTTGTGTACGGGGTTGAGATGTGTGTGGCTATAACGTGGCAATAAGAGAGTGACCAGTAAAAAGAGAATGGACATTACGTGGGTTGAGGTATGTAGCTATAACATGACAATAAAAACAGGACTGTATGGCCATATAAAGTGACATACAAGAGAGACCTCATAAAGAAGGAATGAACAATATTGATGTTTCCTCTCTCATTGATATACAATGCTACTCAAGATGAACAAGTCGATAATGTTGTAACTGAAAACCGTAGTTTGCCGAATCTAAAAGACCGACTGTACCATGTCTGTTTTTTCCCGTTGCAATGCACAGGCCCTTTTACTAGTATATCTTTCCCTAATAATAAAGCACGGATTGACTCTGTGGGTTCACCGTCACAATATGCTTTTCCCCATGAATTTACGCTTTCAGTTTAAAAAAAACTCATATTCAAGGTGGTACTAATTTTTTTGCTTAGGTAATTTTCGGTTTCATCAGCTCCTACATCACGTTTCCCATCGGTCACGCCTCCCTATCTCAGCCCATACGTCACCTGCATGGGCCTCAGCCCACCGAATCAAATCCAGCAGCCAGACAAGTCGATAGAAGAGACAGAAAGAAAATACATGTGTCCATACACGGAGCACGGGCTCTCGCCTCCTCTCTCGCTCGTCGCCGCCACCACCTGTTGGGGAACGTAGCAGAAATTTAAAATTTTCTACGCATCACCAAGATCAATATATGGAGTCATCTAGCAACGAGGGAGAGAGAGTGCATCTACATACCCTTGTAGATCGCTAAGCGGAAGCGTTCAAGTGAACGGGGTTGATGGAGTCGTACTCGTCGTGATCCAAATCACCGATGATCCTAGTGCCGAACGGACGGCACCTCCGCGTTCAACACACGTACAACCCGGTGACGTCTCCTACGCCTTGATCCAGCAAGGGGAGAAGGAGAGGTTGGGGAAGACTCCATCCAGCAGCAGCACGACGGCGTGGTGGTGGTGGAGGAGCGCGGGACTCCAGCAGGACTTCGCCAAGCACTACGAGAGACAAGGAGGGAGAGGGGTAGGGCTGCGCCAACAGGGGAGGAACTTCATGTGTTGTGCTGCCCCTTTGCCTCCACTATATATAGGGGGGGAGGGAGGGCTGCGCCCCCACCTAGGGTTTCCTCCCTAGGGGTGGCGGCAGCCCTAGATCCCATCTAGGGTGGCGGCCACAAGGGGGAGAGGGGGAGGCGCACCTGAGGTGGGCCTTAGGGCCCATCTGCCCTAGGGTTTGCCCCCCTCCCCTCTTGGAGGCGCCTTGGGCCTTGGTGGGAGGCGCCCCAGCCCACCTAGGGGCTGGTCCCTTCCCACTATTGGCCCATGTAGGCCTCCGGGGCTGGTGGCCCCACCCGGTGGACCCCCGGACCCCTCCGGTGGTCCTGGTACACTACCGGTGATGCCCGGAACACTTCCAGTGGCCAAAACCATACTTCCTATATATTAATCTTTACCTCCGGACCATTCGGGAACTCCTCGTGACGTCCGGGATCTCATCCGGGACTTCGAACAACATTCGGTAACCGCGTACATACTTTCCCTATAACCCTAGCGTCATCGACCTTAAGTGTGTAGACCCTACGGGTTCGGGAGTCATGCAAACATGACCGAGACAACTCTCCGGTCAATAACCAACAGCAGGATCTGGATACCCATGTTGGCTCCCACATGCTCCATGATGATCTCATCGGATGAACCATGATGTCAAGGACTTAATCAATCCCGTATACAATTCCCTTTGTCTAGCGGTACGATACTTGCCCGAGATTCGATCATCGGTATCCCGATACATTGTTCAATCTCGTTACCGGCAAGTCTCTTTTACTCGTTCTGTAACACATCATCCCGTGATCAACTCCTTGATCACATTGTGCACATTATGATGATGTCCTACTGAGTGGGCCCAAAGATACCTCTCCGTTTACACGGAGTGACAAATCCCAGTCTCGATTCGTGCCAACCCAACAGACACTTTCGGAGATACCTGTAGTGTACCTTTATAGCCACCCAGTTACGTTGTGACGTTTGGCACACCCAAAGCACTCCTACGGTATCCGAGAGTTGCACAATCTCATGGTCTAAGGAAATGATACTTGACATTAGAAAAGCTTTAGCATACGAACTACACGATCTTTGTGCTAGGCTTAGGATTGGGTCTTGTCCATCACATCATTCTCCTAATGATATGATCCCGTTATCAACGACATCCAATGTCCATGGTCAGGAAACCGTAACCATCTATTGATCAACGAGCTAGTCAACTAGAGGCTTACTAGGGACATGGTGTTGTCTATGTATCCACACATGTATCTGAGTTTCCTATCAATACAATTCTAGCATGGATAATAAACGATTATCATGAACAAGGAAATATAATAATAACCAATTTATTATTGCCTCTAGGGCATATTTCCAACAGTCTCCCACTTGCACTAGAGTCAATAATCTAGTTCACATCGCCATGTGATTAACACTCACAGGTCACATCGCCATGTGACCAACATCCAAGAGTCTACTAGACTCAATGATCTAGTTCACATCACTATGTGATAAACACTCAAAGAGTTCTGGGTTTGATCATGTTATGCTTGTGAGAGAGGTTGTAGTCAACGGGTCTCGCCATATTCAGATCCCTATGTACTTCGCAAAACTTTGTGTCATATCATAGATGATGCTACCACGTTCCACTTGGAGCTATTCCAAATTGTTGCTCCATTATACGTATCCGGTATATTTACTCAGAGCTATCCGGATAGGTGTTAAGCTTGCATCGACGTAACTCTTTATGTCGAACTCTTTATCACCTCCATAACCGAGAAACATTTCCTTATTCCTCTAAGGACAATTTTGACCGCTATCTGGTGATCCATTCCTAGATCACCTTTGTACCCTCTTGCCAGACATGTGGCAAGGCACACATGCGGTACTCAGCATGGCATACCGTATAGAGCCTATGACAATAGCATAGGGGACGACCTTCGTCCTTCCTCTTTCTTCTGCCGTGGTCAATCTTTGAGTCTTACTCAACTTCACACCTTACAACTCAGGTAAGAACCCCTTCTTTGACTGATCTATTTTGAACTCCTTCAAAAACATGTCAAGGTGTGCGTTCTTTGAAAGTATCATCAGGTGTCCTGATCTATCTCTATAGATCTTGATGCCCAGTATGTAAGCAGCTTTATCCAGGTCTTCCTTTGAAAAAAAATACTCTTCAAACAACCATTTATGCTTTCCAGAAATTCTACATTATTTCGGATCAACAATATGTCATCCACATATACTTATCAGAAATGTTGTAATGCTCCCACTCACTTTCTTGTAAATACAAGTTTCTAGCAAACATTGTATAAACCTAAAAGCTTTGATCACTCCATCAAACATATATTCCGATTCCGAGATGCTTGCTCTAGTCCATAGAAGGATCGTTGGAGCTAGCATACCTTTTAGCATCCTTAGGATCGACAAAACCTTTTATTGTATCACATACAACTTTTTCTTACGAAAACTGGTAAGAAAACTTGTTTTGACATCCATTTGTCAGATTTCATAATCGAAAAACACAACTAATGCTAACATGATTCCGACGGACTTAAGCATCGCTGCGAGTGAGAAATTCTCATCGTAGTCAACTCCTTGAACTTGTGAAAAGACTCTTTCCCACAAGTCGAGCTTCATAGAAGGTAACATTACCGCCCACGTCCGTCTTCTTCTTAAAGATCCATTTATCTCGATGGGTTGCCGATCAACGGGCAAGTCCACCAAAGTCCATACATGGATCCTATCTCGGATTTCATGGCTTCTAACCATTTGTCGGAATACGGGCCCACCATCGCTTCTCCATAGCTCGTAGGTTCATTGTTGTCTAACAACATGATATCTAAGACAGGATTACCGTACCACTTAGGAGTAGTACATATCCTTGTCGACCTACGAGGTTCGATAGCAACTTGATCCGAAGCTTCATGATCACTATCATTAACTTCCTATTCAACAGACGTAGGCACCACAGAAAACATCTTTCTGTGTTGCATCACTCTCTGGTTGAAGTAAAGGTTCGACAACCTCATCAAGTTCTATCTTCCTCCCACTCAATTCTTTCGAGAGAAACTCCTTCTCGAGAAAGGAACCGTTCTTAGCGACAAACAATTTGCCCTCGGATCTGAGATAGAAGGTGTACCCAACTGTCACCTTTGGGTATCCTATGAAGATGTGTTTGTCCGCTTTGGGTTCGAGCTTCTCCGGCTGAAGCCTTAAGCATCGCAGCCCCAAACATTAAAAAACGACAACTTTGGTTTCTTTCCAAACCAATGTTCATATGACGTCGTCTCAACGGACTTAGATGGTGTCCTATCTAAAGTGAATGCAGCTGTCTCTAACGCATATCCTCAAAATGAAAACGGTAGATCGGTAAAAGACATCATAGATCGCACCATATCTCATAAGGTTCGATTACGACATCCGGACACACCATAACCCAGTGGTGTTCCAGGTGGCTTCAACTGTGAAACAATTCCACAATGTCTTAAGTGATTGCCAAACTCACAACTCAGAAAATCCCCTTTTGATCAGATCGTAGGAACATGATCTTATTGTTATGATGATTCTTAACTTCACTTTGAAATCGCTTGAACTTTTCAAACGTTTCAGACTTGTGCTTCATTAAGTAAATATACCTATATCTACTCAAATCGTCAGTGAAGATGAGAAAATAGCGATATCCACCGCACGCTTCAATTCTCATTGGATCACACGCATCAGCATGCATGATTTCCAACAAGTCACTTGCCCGTTTCATTGTACCTGAGAACGGGGTCTTAGTCATCCTGATATGACCTAAGCGGCAGTGCCACGAGAAAGTGGTACTATCATTGTTAACTCTACATCTTTTGGCGTGAACATGTGTATTACCACGACCGAGATTCAATGAACCATTCACATAGGGTGCATGACCATGAAAGGTATCATTCATGTAAACAGAATAACCATTATTCTCTAACTTAAATGAATGACCGTATTGCAATGAACATGATCTAATCATATTCATGCTCAACGTAGACACCTGATAACATTTATCTAGGTTCAATACTAATCCCGAAGGCAGATGGAGCGTGCGATGGTGATCTCATCAACTTTGGAAACACTTCCAACACACATCGTCACCTCGCCCTTAGCCAGTCTCCGTTTAGTCCATTGCTTTTGCTTCAAGTCACCAATAATAGCAACTGAACCGGTATCCAATACCCAGGTGCTACCAGGAGTACTAGTAAGGTACACATTAATAACACGTATATACTTTGTTGAAGTTGCCAGCCTTCTTATCTACCATGTATTTGGGGTAATTCCACTACCAGTGACCGTTCCCCTTACAATAGAAGCACTTAGTCTCGGGTTTGGGTTCAACCTTGGGTTCCTTCACTGGAGCGGCAACTGGTTTGCCATCCATAAGGTTTCCCTTCTAGCCCTTGCCCTTCTTGAAACCAGTGGTCTTGTTAAACCATCAACACTTGATGCTCCTTTTTGATTTCTACCTTTTGCGGTCTTAAGCACCGCGAACAGCTCCGGGATCAACTCCATCCCTTGCATGTCATAGTTCATCACGAAGATCTAGTAGCTTAGTTATAGTGGCTAGAGAACTCTATCAATCACTATCTTATCTGGAAGTTTAACTCCCACTTGATTTAAGTGATTGTAGCACCCAGACATTCTGAGCACATGCTCACTAGCTGAGCTATTCTCCTCCATCTTGTTGGCAAAAGAACTTGTCAGAGGTCTCACACCTCTCAACACGGGCATGAGCCTGAAATCCCAATTTCAGCTCTTGGAACATCTCATATGTTCTATGGCGTTCAAAACATCATTGGAATCCCGATTCTAAGCTGTAAAGTATGGTGCACTAAACTATCAAGTAGTCATCATGATGTGTCTGTCAGGTGTTCACAACATCCACAGACGACGTTGTAGGGGTTTGCACATCGAGCGGTGCATCAAAGATGTAAGCCTTCTGTGTAGCAGTGAGGACACTCCTCGGACTATGGACCCAGTCTGCATCATTGCTTACAATATCTTTCAACTTAATCTTTCTCTAGGAATGTATTGAAACAGGGAGCTACAACATGAGCTATTTATCTACAACATATTTGCAAAGATAATTTAGACTATGCTCATGATAATTGAGTTCATCTAATCAAATTATTTAATGAACTCCCACTCAGATAGACATCCCTCTAGTCATTTAAGTGAAACATGATCCGAATCGACTAGGCCGTGTCCGATCATCACGTGAGACGGACTACTCATCAACGGTGAACATCTCATGTTGATCATATCTTCTATACGACTCATGCTCGACCTTTCGGTTTTCCGTGTTCCGAGGCCATGTCTGTACATGCTAGGCTCGTCGAGTCAACCTAAGTGTATTGCGTGTGTAAATCTGGCTTACACCCGTTGTATTCGAACGTTAGAATCTATCACACCCGATCATCACGTGGTGCTTTGAAACAACGAACCTTCGCAACGGTGCATAGTTAGGGGGAACACTTTCTTGAAATTTTAGTGAGGGATCATCTTATTTAAGCTACCGTCGTTCTAAGCAAATAAGATGTAAAACATGATAAACATCACATGCAATCAAATAGTGACATGATATGGCCAATATCATTTTGCTCCTTTTGATCTCCATCTTCGGGGCTCCATGATCATCGTTGTCACCGGCATGACACCATGATCTCCATCATTGTGTCTTCTTGAAGTTGTCTCGTCATCTATTACTTCTACTACTATGGCTAACGCTTTAGCAATAAAGTAAAGTAATTACATGACGTTTATGTTGACACGCAGGTCATAAATAAATTAAGACAACTCCTATGGCTCCTGCCGGTTGTCATACTCATCGACATGCAAGTCGTGATTCCTATTACAAGAACATGATCAATCTCATACATCACATATATCATTCATCACATCCTTTTGGCCATATCACATCACAAGGCATATGCTGCAAAAACAAGTTAGACGTCCTCTAATTGTTGTTGCAAGTTTTTTCGTGGCTGCTATAGGTTTCTAGCAAGAACGTTTCTTACCTACGCCAAAACCACAACGTGATATGCCAATTTCTATTTACCCTTCATAAGGACCCTTTTCATCGAATCCGGTCTGACTAAAGTGGGAGAGACAGACACCCGCTAGCCACCTTATGCAACTAGTGCATGTCAGTCGGTGGAACCAGTCTCATGTAAGAGTACGTGTAAGGTCGGTCCGGGCCGCTTCATCCCATGATGCCGCCGAATCAAGATAAGACTAGTAACGGCAAGTAAATTGACAATATCGACGCCCACAACAACTTGTGTTCTAGTCGTGCATAGAAACTATGCATAGACCTAGCTCATGATGCCACTGTTGGGGAACGTAGCAGAAATTTAAAATTTTCTACGCATCACCAAGATCAATCTATGGAGTCATCTAGCAACGAGGGAGACAGAGTGCATCTACATACCCTTGTAGATCGTTAAGCGGAAGCGTTCAAGTGAACGGGGTTGATGGAGTCGTACTCGTCGTGATCCAAATCACCGATGATCCTAGTGCCGAATGGACGACACCTCCGCGTTCAACACACGTATAGCCCGGTGACGTCTCCTACGCCTTGATCCAGCAAGGGGAGAAGGAGAGGTTGGGGAAGACTCCATCCAGAAGCAGCACGACGGCGTGGTGGTGGTGGAGGAGCGCGGGACTTCAGCAAGGCTTCGCCAAGCACTACGAGAGACAAGGAGGGAGAGGGGTAGGGCTGCGCCAACAGGGAAGGAACTTCATGTGTTGTGCTGCCCCTTTGCCTCCACTATATATAGGGGGGAGGGAGGGCTGCGCCCCCACCTAGGGTTTCCTCCCTAGGGGTGGCGGCAGCCCTAGATCCCATCTAGGGTGGCGGCCACAAGGGGGAGAGGGGGAGGCGCACCTGAGGTGGGCCTTAGGGCCCATCTGCCCTAGGGATTGCCCCCCTCCCCTCTTGGAGGCGCCTTGGGCCTTGGTGGGAGGCGCCCCAGCCCACCTAGGGGCTGGTCCCTTCCCACTATTGGCCCATGTAGGCCTCCGGGGCTGGTGGCCCCACCCGGTGGACCCCCGGACCCCTCCGGTGGTCCCGGTACACTACCGGTGATGCCCGGAACACTTCCAGTGGCCAAAACCGTACTTCCTATATATTAATCTTTACCTCCGGACCATTCCAGAACTCCTGTGACGTCCGGGATCTCATCCGGGACTCCAAACAACATTCGGTAACCGCGTACATACTTTCCCTATAACCCTAGCGTCATCGAACCTTAAGTGTGTAGACCCTACGGGTTCGGGAGACATGCAGACATGACCGAGACAACTCTGCGGTCAATAACCAACAGCGGGATCTGGATACCCATGTTGGCTCCCACATGCTCCATGATGATCTCATCGGATGAACCACGATGTCAAGGACTTAATCAATCCCGTATACAATTCCCTTTGTCTAGCGGTACGATACTTGCCCGAGATTCGATCGTCGGTATCCCGATACCTTGTTCAATCTCGTTACCGACAAGTCTCTTTTACTCGTTCCGTAACACATCATCCCATGATCAACTCCTTGATCACATTGTGCACATTATGATGATGTCCTACCGAGTGGGCCCAGAGATACCTCTCCGTTTACACGGAGTCACAAATCCCAGTCTCGATTCGTGCCAACCCAACAGACACTTTCGGAGATACTTGTAGTGTACCTTTATAGCCATCCAGTTACGTTGTGACGTTTGGCACACCCAAAGCACTCCTACGGTATCCGGGAGTTGCACAATCTCATGGTCTAAGGAAATGATACTTGACATTAGAAAAGCTTTAGCATACGAACTACACGATCTTTGTGCTAGGCTTAGGATTGGGTCTTGTCCATCACATCATTCTCCTAATGATGTGATCCCGTTATCAACGACATCCAATGTCCATGGTCAGGAAACCGTAACCATCTATTGATCAACGAGCTAGTCAACTAGAGGCTTACTAGGGACATGGTGTTGTCTATGTATCCACACATGTATCTGAGCTTTCTATCAATACAATTCTAGCATGGATAATAAACGATTATCATGAACAAGGAAATATAATAATAACCAATTTATTATTGCCTCTAGGGCATATTTCCAACACCACCCACGCCGGCCGCTTCTATGGTGACCTTCGGCGCCGTGCAGCACGCCCCCGAGCTCCCCACGGTCCATGCCTCCCTCCCCTCCGGCCAGAGTCTCCGCTCCCGTCCTCTACCGCCCGCTCGCAAGCCCATCCCCCATGGCTAGGGTTTCGGGTAGGGCTTCGCAGCCGTGTCTCCGGCTGCCCCAGGTTCGTTCCTCGTTCGTTCTTGGTCTCCCTTTATCTAACTAATCATGTTTATGTTTTTTAGGGGATAAACAAGGGGAGGTATAGCAGGGCGTTGGACATTTGCGGGAGTGGGGGAGATCGATGAGGACGAGGACTGTCTGGTGCACTGCTGGTGCGGGGAGGGCAGGGGAGAGGGATGGCTACTGCGCTGCTGTTAGCTGCATATAGTACTACTCCTTTCCTGTTGTTTGTTGGTTGATGCTGCTGCTGCTACTTTGATGCAGTTGCTGCTAATTTGATGTGGAGGACGTGCAGGGACGGACGACGAGCGAGCAGAGGATTTATCCGGGACCTAAATTTGGCAGGTAAAAATTGGTCTGTTTGCCGCTAGCTGGCTTCATGTGATGCTATAGTGTGCTATGGAGAGGTACAGAGGTTATTTTACAGGACCATGAAGGTTCATGATTGGAAATTGATCTTGGGCTATTGGCTTATTATGATCAAAACTGAGAGTATATGCGCCACTGTTAGTGGTCTTGCAGAGTTGGAATGTTATGTTTCACTGTAATTTCTTTACTGAATCTACAGACTAAGAAAATTTCTATTTCTTGTGTCAGGCAAATGGGTAAGCTCTCACATCCCTCTCGGTCTCCTTTGATTTGTTGCAGATTTCTTCGAAGTCCATGACCTCTCTGTATGTTGATTGCACCCGTGTACTATATACTTCCAATTTCTTCTGTATCGTGTATATACCAATTGTTTTCCTTTACTTTGTGCACAATGATTGTGCTCTAGCACTAATATAAATTTTGGATTCATAATTGCAGCCTATCATTAATTTGCCGCAAAACTACAACCAATGTCAAAATCCTTATTTTAGTCAGGACAAATAACTATTTAAAAACCCAAAACTAGCTGCATTCAATATTTGATAGGTTAATTCCATCATTCAGTATTTGGAGTAGATGCTACAGTTATAATGAAACAGTAGGATTCCTGTAATTGTGCACAGCAGCAGCGAGGCGCTCTAAATTTCTACATGACACCGAACTTCAAACAGAACGCCTCCATGGTTGATGATGTGCTCTTAGATTATTAGTTTCTTTGAATTTCTCTGCTTCCATTAGATTAAGGTTATAATGCAAACGTATAGATAGATGTATCAATCCATTCAGACACAGTTTTCTGTTTCCTAGCCTCCATGTGTATGTAATAATATTATTTTGGAAAAGGATCATTTATTAAGGCAACAAGCCAACACAAATAAGAAAACTTGGCCGCTACATGTTATTAACTCTAAACTGAAAAGGTTCTAAATCAACTGACTTGACCGGAGCTCTATCTTAAGGCCCCGCTTGGATCGTCGGTTTGCTCCTAAATACACTTGTAACCAAAACAGACCTCGAGCCGTCGTTTTCAATCTATGCGAAAATAACACTGCGACCGATAAAATACACTTGTAGATTAAATCCGGGTGTATAAGTTTACACCGAATCCAAGCGGGGCCTAAAGATTTGATCATAACAGAGTTTGGCAGGTTTCCCCGAAAGAAAAAAGCAGAGTTTGGCAGGTTAGGTGAGACACGTCATTAGATTTGTTATGAGCATTGCGATATCCTAGGTTAGACAGGTACGCAAATTAATCAAAATTTTCATTTAACATGCAGTAGAAACAAATATATGTAATTGTCAATATCAGTGTGCCGGTGAAGAAACTCAGTCACTGCCAAAGTACTGTTCTCCCATGCTAAAGCTGAAAAAAAACTGCATGCACATTTGTTTGTTTCAGCACAAGAAAACATTCAAACTTAATATATCTATCGCATCTCATGGTGTATGATTAACTTGCACTTCATTGTTTCTATTTCCAAAATTTATTGTTCATGGTCGGTTATTGCCGTTTTAATACAATCAACCTTTTCAAATATATTTGGATTAGATTAGGAAACTGCATCTACGTGTTTCTGAGTTAGGGCTCCTAACGGGCTACTTCTGCTTCCTTAGTTGCTTCCATTTTAACTTTAGATCGTTATTAAGATGGACCTCCGAGCCATATAGTCCATAAGGAAGTGTTCAGATACTTGTAGATCATGCAAGTGAAGAGTGGCTTTAATACTTTTGAGTGGACATAAAGTAATTTTAAGATCAATAGTTGATGTTCTCGCTCTTAAAAAAAT
>NC_041386.1:418649847-418659464 GCF_002162155.2 Triticum dicoccoides | reverse complement strand
GGGCAGAATGGGCATACGGAAGAAACATATGCCCACCTCGTATTGTACGGCTCTATCGGGCATACGTATACGCGGTTGAAAAAAAACTACCCATCTGGTCGCCTGCCCGCAAAAACTACCCACGATCTAGGCCCGCCCCCATCTTCTCGCCCGCCCATCTGGTCGCCCGCCCGCCGATCACGGTAGTTCCAAAGTGGCCGATCGCCGCCGCCGCGGATCGCCGCCGTCCGAACCCTGTCCGAGGCCACCCTCGCCATCCCAACGTCGCCCGTCGCCGTCCTCGCCGTCCCAACGTCGCCCGTCGCCGCATCTCACCATCGTCCGACGACGCGGACGTGAAGGGCCCGACGTCTGACACCGCCCTCGCCGCCCGAACCCCGTCCGACACCGCCCTCGCCGTCGCAACGTCGTCCGTCGCTGCATCTCACCGTCGTCGTCCTACGCCGGGGACGTGAAGGGCCCGACGTCTGACGCCGCCTCCGCAGCACTGTCGTCGAACGCCGGCGACGTCTACACCACGGGCCAAGGTTTGTCATCTAAACCTAGCGGGCATGGGGCGGGCATGATGGATAGAAGTGAGGGCTAGTTCATGCATGTACTGATTTAGGGTTTAGGGTTCATCAAAACCTCCCGCCGCAGCGCCTCCTCTACGGACTAGGGCATGATTTACAGAACTAGCGTTGCTTTGGGCATGATGCATTGTACTAAACCTAACACACGATGTTTTGCAGTTCCGTGAGTTTGGCGTGTTGACATGGACGAAGAATCAGCATTCGGGAGGGACGAGAATGGTACTGATAAGGTGACTAAGACCGATAACGACAATTTGAACAAAGATGATGACAGCAACGACAACGATTCCGTCTCGTCATATGATATCTTACCTCCGGAGGATTTTGATAATAATGAACATGGCGCAAATAGCGACAACGTAAGTGGCGTATATTTTGTTTTTATTTTTGAATTTGCAAAGTATGGCATGGCTAACTATATATTTTGTGTACAAATTTACAGGAAGATGTGGATGTTGACAATGTGCAACATAGTTGGCAGGAATCATTTGCAGATAACTTGAGCCAGGTTAGTTGTTAGATGTTGTACATCGATCAATAGTATGATTTAAATGATAGTAATTGACATATATATATATATATATATATATATATATATATATATATTCAAATGAATGTTGTAGGAGGAGTCAGATGGTCCTGTACTTGATGACGATGAGGGAGAGATTGATATTGAGGAGGCTCAAAGGGAGCAGAAGATGCTTGAGACACATTGGAAGGTCATGGCTATGACCTTTCGGTCGCAAGGGGATGCATACATATTCTACAACAATCACGCCAAAGAGCACAGGTTTAGTATCAGGAAACAGAAGGTGAAACGAGGTGCTTCGGGAATGATACGGTACTGGCGGTTTCTTTGCTCCAGGGCAGGGAGAAGGCAGAGCAAGTTCATAACCATGAAGGGCCGTAAGCGCAGGCTTAGACCGGAGACTCGTTGCGACTGTGGTGCACATATGGTGGTGAAGCTGGACAAAGAACGTGGCGTTTGGTTCGTCGCATCATTCATGGATGATCACAACCACGCGATGGCTCGGCCCGACGAGGTTTGTTTTTTGTGGTCACACAGACGGATTGGAGATGGCCAGAGGGCGGAGATATTGGCGATGGAAGCAGCCGGGATAAGAAAGCATATTATAATGGACAACTTCATCAGCAGATACGGTTCGTACGATAAGTGCGGGCTTATCAGGAGGGACATTTACAATCTTTGTTGCAGAGAAAAACGAAGCTCATTGCAAAGGGAGATGCAGAGACGGCAGTTGGCATTATGAGGAGCAGGAAGGAGAAGGACCCTGAGTTTTTTTTGAGTATGTGCGTGACAAGGAAGGGCGATTGAAGAGTATGTTCTGGTGCGATGCACAGTCGCGGAGGGACTATCAGGACTATGGAGATGTGGTCGTGTTTGATAGCACGTATAAGATGAACAGATACGGTATGCCGTTCGTCCCCTTTGTCGGAGTTAACAACCACCGTTGCACCATAGTGTTTGGTTGTGCCATCATTGCTGACGAGACGAAAGGGACATACGTGTGGCTGCTGCAGACATTTATGAAGGCAAACTATCAGGTGAAGCCAAAGTCAATAATCACAGACGGTGACGCTGCAATGATCCAGGCTATTCGGACTGTCCTTTCAGATGTTTTCCATCATCTTTGCTCCTGGCATATCGAGAAAAATATGCAAAGGCACCTGCATTACAAGTCACTGGATGAGTTCAGATCGCTCCTGTACTATGCCACCTCTCAAGCGAACTTTGAGCAGAGATGGAAAGCTTTCTATGATAAGTGGAAGACGGATAGAACCGAAGAGTGGCTTGACAGGATGTACAGGAAGAGGAGACTTCGGGCAGCTTCATATCTTTCTGATGGTTTTTTCCTTGGTATGCGAAGTAACCAGAGGAGTGAAAGCCTCAACTCCTGCCTTCACCTTCACCTGGACTACGGTATGACAATTGTTGATTTGGTGGTGCATTATGAGAACTGTACAGTTCGCCTGCGTGAGAATGAGGCGTACGATGACTGCGAGGCATTCCAGAAGGAACCACCGTCGGTTACTGAATATAAGGCCCTTGAGGAGCATGCCGCCAAAGTATTCACACCTGCTAATTTCTACATTCTGCAAGATGATTTGCATAAGATGGGTCAGCTGGAGATATTTGAGACGCTCGTGGGAATTGGGCGTCAAACATTCATGGTGACATGGAAGGATAACCACAAGTTCAGGTACAATGTTGTTTATGAACCAGGTAACTCAGAACAAACTATTACATGCAGTTGTCTTAGGATGGTTCGGAAAGGGCTGCCATGCAAACACATTCTGTTTGTTCTCCATCATCTGAACTTAACTGAAATACCAAAGTGTTGTGTCATGCATCGGTTGTCCAAACATGCGAGAGATGGGTTGCCTGTGCAGCGGAAGAGTGATATGTTTGGATGGGGTTGGTCAGGGCCATTGGAGAGAGAACGGTATAGTGCAATAACCATTAAAACCGCAGAAGCTGCTCATGTTGCAGCAAATGATCCCTTCTTGTACGACGAGTTGATGAAGTGTCTGGACAACATAATAGCGCAGAAAAAGATTTCAGAGGAGGAACTTATAGGAAGTAGAAGGTATGCTATGTTGAAGGAGGCAAGTCAGGCGCAACAAGTTGAGCCTGGTATTGGTGATCCTTAGAAAGTTTCGACGAAGGGTGCACCTAAGAAGGGGCGATCGAAGGGGGGCCCCGACGTTACAAAGAATGGTAGGCCAAAAGATTTTATAGAGAAGAAAAGTGGTCCTTTGTGCAGTCTGTGTGGTCTCCCAGGTCATAACAAGGCTACATGCAGTAAGAACGAGAAGTGAGTTGCAACCTTTTTATTTTTGTTATGTTGCTACTTTGATTTTACCAACTATATTTGCTCACCCATTTCTTTATGTTTTGTTCAGGAGCTGGGCGTAGAGACGCAGCTTGGTTTGTAAGAAGAATAAAAGTGATCGCACGAGTCATATCTGAATAACCTATGCTATTTTTATTCGCACATGTGTGCCAGAAAACTTTATTTGTACTGTTACGTGATGATTTGTACTGTTATGTCTGAATAACCTATGCTATTTTTATTCGCACATGTGTGCCAGAAAACTTGATTTGTACTATTATGTGATGATTTGTACTGTTTCTATATGAAGTTCCGAAATTCTGTTTATTTGTACTGTTTGGAAATTATGTTTATTTGTACTGTTTGGAAATTATGTTTATTTGTACTGTTTCTATATGATTCCTAGGTGCATGCATGCAAAGATTACGTACATTTTTTAAATGAGTATATTTGTTCTGCACTTTCGTAAAAGTAAAATAATATTTTTTTAAAATATTCAGAAAAAAAATGCCCAACCACCGCAGCCGGGCCCATAGTGGGGAACAAATCATACACCCAAATTAAGCCCGAAAGGGGCGACTTGGGCGGCTGATAGAGCCCACTAATGGGCCCGGCAACGGGGTCCAACGGGGCTGCGGGCAGTGTGATAAGAGAGGAGTTCGAAAGAGGGGGCGGAGGCAGCTATTTAAGTCGCTCCTCGCGCCCCTCCGCTTCCGAGGTGGGACTAAACTGGCGTGAGTTCGGCAGCGCGCGGGGGAGGGGAGTGGGCGTGGGCCGTGGGAGGGGGCGAGTGGCGCCCTGCCTCTATGGGCCGAACTGGGCCGGCCGGTGACAGCGCCGAAAACGGCCTCATGAGCCCTGCGGCGGCCGCGTGCACTGAGGGAGGGGAGTGGGCGTGGGCCGGGGGAGGGGCCGAGTGGCGGCGTGCCTTCATTGGGCTGAACTGGGCCGGCCCGAGACAGTGCAAAATAGGCCTCCTGAGCCTTGCGGCGACCACGTGCAGTGTGGGGCGCGATGGGGATGCCATTTTTAGTCCCACCTCGGAAGCCGCGGGGCGCGAGGAGCGGCTTAAATAGCTGCCTCCGCCCCCTCCACCGAGCTCCTCTCTTATACATGCCCGCAGCCCTGTTGGACCCCGTTGCCGGGCCCATTAGTGGGCTCTATCAGCCGCCCGAGTCACCCCCTTCGGGCTTGATTTGGGTGTATGATTTGTTCCCCACTATGGGCCCGGCTGTGGTGGTTGGGCATTTTTTTTTCTGAATATTTAAAAAAAATATTATTTTACTTTTACGAAAGTGCAGAACAAATATACTCATTAAAAAAAATATCATCACCCACAATGATGCAAATAAGAGTGTCACCGACAATGATGCAAATAAAAGTGACATTGAAAAATAGATATTGTAGCAAATACCGACCACGGCACATTTATTTAGTTGCGGAACATGCTAAACCATGCCACATTACAATATAGAGATGATGTCTTAATATGAAAATTGTATCAAGTACCGACAACGGCACGTTTATTTAGTGGAGATAATAGCCAACACCTCATCCTCCGACTCATTTCTTCTCCATGATCTTGAGGATCTTCTCTTTCACTACTTCCTTCGTGTTGCATTCTGAAAAAAGTATTTCAGCTAGAATGCGTCCCCTTGAAGCATTAACCTCATCTTGATCGAACTCAAATGTCCAATCATCTCCGTCCCAGCTTTGAACGCATTTCACCACGAAAAGACCATAAGAGACTCTGCAAGAAACCACAAGTCAATTATTGATGGATCATACAAGTACATACTAATTCAACATTTGCAACATACCCGTCTGTTTGTGATGGCATATCGTACTCCCTTATTTGCCAGGAAGATACGTCAGAATGTTTCGTTCCAATAAGAGCATTCACCTCGTTTGTATCATTAGCTATTTCTGCCCTCTGAAATAAAAATGAAAAATCCATATGAAGTATGTTTCGAATAACTATATATTGTTTTATGTATCGGTGTAAGCTTACCAGCTTAGCAATCTTTGCAAGAACTCTTTTGTTGCATTTACCAGTAGAGTTTAAAACTTGGAACTCTTTTTTCTTGTTGTGCATAAGAACTGTTATCCAATGACTTTCGTCCGCATGAAAAGGAAAGTATGCCTACAACAAAGTTTATTCATGTTGGTGTACACACAGATGTACTACCAATGATCATACTAAACTGAAGTACCTTATCTTTGATGAAATACTCTTCAGTAACTCTAGACACCATTTTAGTTTGGTTTGTGAAATGATCCATAAAATGCCTCTTAGAGTTGTTAACCTTTCCATCACCACAAAGAATAAGCCAGTGGAACACCCAAGATGATAATATGTGACGGTCAGCACGAGGATTATGGGTCTGCATATGGTTGCAATAACTATTGATGACCTACAAAATAACATAACAGCAATACGCCTATTAGATAATTTATGTAAATGACATGTACAACTTAATAACTTAGTGCTAATACTTACACCGCCATGCAATCACTTTTTTGAAATGATGGCTTCAAGCATATCAGGTGTACATGTTTCCCCACCAATTCCCGTCATGTGCACAATAGTTTTTCTGCAAAACTTCTCCGACTCTGCCAGTGTCCGGATATAAACCTTCGCGGCCTCTATGTGATCCTCATTAATGTAATCAGTACTAATCATAGCAGCTCTTATACCAAATAGACCTAAAATAGTAAGAAACAATGAGTTAATAAAGTGTGCATGCAAGGACAGAAGTATGTTGCAAGAATAAATTACCTAGCACTTACTTTTCTTTGCACGTTTACGTCCACCGTTCTGAAGAAAAGGTGAAAGACAATATTTTGACCGTTTCCTCTTGCGTTTCCCATCATTCTTCTTCCCATCATTCTCCTTTTCATCATTCTCCTTCCCATCATTCTCCTCAGTGCCATTTTCTTTTGCATTTTTAATACGGGTGTTCAGACTATCCATACTAAATTCCTCAGATTTATCGGCGCTAGACCCGTCTGACACTTCATTCATATTCTTGGGGGTTGAAGTAATAGCTGGAAAGTCATTCGTGTCTACCGTCGCAAGAGATGGGTTGGGAGAATTACCATTATCCTCAATAACGAAGGGGTCGCCTTCATCTCCTGTACCAGGTGTGTTGTGATGCACACCTTTCTCACGCGCCAATTTATTCCCGTTCCCAGTGGTGAAGGATGCGTCCACCCTGTTGTCCATATCTTCTTTTGCAGGAGTTGATTGTACATCTGGCCAATATTTTGATGGATCATACTTCCCCACCCAGTTTTCACTATGCTCCACATACTCAATGTCATCATCAGACCCCTTGTTTGGCTTGAAGACAAGACCTTTCTTCTCTAGCTTCTCCACTACTATCTGCAATGACACATTAATTGCATTAACTACATGCATAAATTATGAATAATCCAATGTAAACTGAAGTACACATCACTCATATTACCTCAGCACATTTTTGAGGGAGAAGTCTAATTTCTTTTTGCATATCTTTGATGCATTTCATCACCTGATCTAATGTACTATCCCTGCTCGATGAAGCCTCATCTCTATTATCTTTCTTTTTTTGGGCACGATCTTCCTGCTCTAATTCTTGCTGTAATTCTTCCTCCGCCTTTCTTCCTTGTTGAGCAATTAATGTCTGCCTGTACTTCTTACTTATCACGTCATCAATCTATAACAGGTAAAATCAATTAAAATTTCTCAACATATAAATAGTAACTTAAGTGCATGTAGTACGAAATAGTAACACATAAATAGTAACTTACCGTCCCATTACCACGGCCGTATGCCGTGTCGTACGCGTCACACTTCTTAGCCTCATCTTCTGACCAATTAAGCATCAATGGATACTCATTAGCTAATGGATCAAATGCCTCATCATCCAGTGGCTGCACTAACATGTACTGCATGAACATGAAGTATATTAGCAAAAAAATTTCACAAACTATAGTTCGAAAGAAACAAATATAACATAAGATTTACCTGTAGGAGCGCAAGGTTTCCGATCGGCCAAGTAAATTTTATAAGATCTGATAAGGTCTTTGTGATGCCTTCCACGCAAACGCGACGTAAACGCATTCCAATTATATGCTTTGATGGCCTCCACATCGTGCACTAACTTGTAATAAGCATTAGGAACTTCTATCGTGGACTGCGGTGCAAGAACCGTGCCTAGAAGAACCAGAACAATTCTACGGAGGAAATCATCATCGTATGTGCCACTGGCAACGATGTTCTCAATCAGGTCGTCTATCATCATTCCCCCCGTATTGGAATCTAAAAAGCGACTAGGCACCTTCACCTTCGCCTTTAACCCCCCTTTTCCTAGCGCTTTCATGGCATCTTTGCCCTTATTCTGTAGCCCGAAAATGTCAAACACATCTTCGGTGCGCAATGATATCGCACCATTTTTTGATGGCATGATGAACCTTTTTCTGTCCAACGAATACGATTTAATAATGAACTTGAGCAAACATTTGCGCATGAGCACACTAGGTATCATCAGCATTTTTCCAAGACTAGTGCTTGCAAAACGCTTTTTCTGCCTAGAGTTTAGTTTGTTGACCAACAGACACCACTTCTCAACCGAACAAAAAATCTCTCCGTACTCCACCGTCGCTACGAATAGGAGCAAAAATAATGTTAGCTACTTTATATGGGCACATGATAAACATGATGAATGCATAGTACCTCGTGCCATGGGATCAGGGCCGGCCCTGGGGGACGACGGCGCGGTGGCGTTGGTGGCAGATGGCGGCGGTCGCAACCTGTAAATAATTTTAAAGTTTTTTTAGAAACACTATGATTTCTGAAAAAATCTTTGGTATGTAATACTTTGAGGTGTTTGGACTAGAACAGGTACGTGTGGTTTAAGATACCATACTATTTTTTATACCATGGTTTTTCTGCTGTATATACCTAGAAAAACTGAATTAGAATCAGCTGTCATGCATGCATAATTATGACCAAAACTATAGCAAAACTACACTATAGCCAAACACTTAGGTGGTTTTCACAGAACTAAGAAAAACTATCAGCCACTCATGCCTGCATGTATTTACGCAGTACTTACTGCACTAACTTAATGACTGGCACATGCAGCACGCTCTCAATCAACTAACAAACTCTAACTACACACTGTACTGATCTAGGACAAAATATTCTACAATCAAGATTATACATGATAAACCACATGAAACATGCAAGTAAGTCCGAATCTGTGTTCACCAACTTGGGGGCGTCGGCGTTACGTGGCAACGGGGGCGACGGCGTCGGCCGCAGATGGCGTCGAGGCAGATCGTGTTGGGGCAATCGCTCTGTGGTGCGTCGGCGTGAGCTGGCGTCGGTGGCAGATGGCGTCAGGGCCGTCGCGGGCGTTGGGGCGGCGTCGGCGTGACTTGGCGTCGGGGGCGGTGGCGGCCGCAGATGGCGTCGGGGGAGGCGATCGTGGAGGCGGCGTGAGGCGGCGTCGGGGGCTGCGTCGGCCGCAGATGACGTTGGGGGAGGCGATCGTGGAGGCGGTGTGAGGTGGCGTCGGGGGCGGCGTTTGCCCTAGATGGCGTCGGGAGAGGCGATCGTGGAGGCGGCGTCGAGGCGTGGAGGCGGCGTGGACTAGATATCGTGGAGGCATGGAGGCGGCTTTGACCCCCGATGGATATGCATGTACGCGGGCTTATTCATTTTTTTTTCTAAGAACCCGTTCATTAGTTTTTTTCCAATCATTAGTTGCGTCTGTTTTTTAAAACAATCATTATTGAAAATACATTGATTGATAGATAATTTTTTTTACTCCGCCAAATGGCACGAAACTTTTTCCACACGTTTCCATCACCCTCGACAGCACCCACGCCAATTTTCATATTTTTCCGGCGCTCGATGCATTTCCTAGGATTTTCCCGGTGAAAATGGCCAGAAACACTGGCCGGACGTGACGCAACGTTCGTTTTGTGTCCGTTTGCGTTCCAACCTTGCGTGGGGCCCTACGTAGGCCGTGCCCGCATATCCGCCCACTTTGGTGCAATTGCATGCATGCGATCACGTACCCCCAGTGCAACGAGCTTCTTTTCTGTCTACCGGAGGGGGGTTCCCGACTACTTTTTTTTTTGACTCCACCAAATGGCACGAAACTTTTTCCGCACGTTGGCATCACCCTCGACAGCACCC
>NC_041386.1:418609793-418649140 GCF_002162155.2 Triticum dicoccoides | reverse complement strand
TTCACTCCGCCGAATGGCACGAAACTTTTTACACATGTTTCCATCACCCTCTATAGCACCCACGCCAATTTTCATATTTTTCCGGCGCTCGATGCATTTCCTAGGATTTTCCCAGTGAAAATGGCCAGAAACACTCGCCGAACGTGACATAACGTTTTTTTGTGTCAGTTTTCGTTCCAACCTTGTGTGGGGCCCTACGTCGGCAGTGCCCACATATCTGCACACTTCCGTGCAATTGCATGCATGCAATCACATACACCTTGTGCAACGAGCTCTGTTTGGGTGTGCCAGTCTGGCTACTCTCAAAGCCGTTTTATTTTCGCCTACACCGAATGACCCCTAACTTTTTCCACGTACTCCAGGCACCATCGGGAGCATTCACGACAATTTTCATTATTTTCTGATGTCTGATGCATTTTCTACGGTTTTTGCGGTGAAAATACCCTAAAACACTGCCCGAACATGACGCGACATGCGTTAGGGTGTCCGATGGCGTTCATATCTTGCGTGAGGGCCTACATTGGGCATGCACACACCCTCGGAAAAAATTATTTCATTTCATGCATGCGATCACGCACCCCTAGTGCAACCAGCACCGTCCATATCTTGCATGTGTCGGTATTTCATGTGTTTGTTCCACATTAATTATTCCAAACTTTTTTCACATAGAATGAAAGTGCTTGCCCGAGTCTTGTCTGAATAACCTATGCTGTTTTTTATTCGTAAGTGCGTGCCACAAAACTTGATAAGTGATTTCTTTACGTTTTCTCAAAATATTTATGTAATAAATTTGTATTTTGTACTGTCCTATGTGAAATAGTCTGAAGTTTCAAAATTCCGTTTATTTTGTTTGCTGTCGTTTCATGATGATAATGCCATTGTATGTGTTATACTACCTGGGCTGACCGACGTGGTGAAAAAACGCACCCGACCGTGTCTCATGCCATGTTTTTGCCGTGTTATTATTCTCTCATGCATGTTTTTCACATACACGTCGCCACAAACCCGCGCATGCACAGAAGATCGCACCCACCGAATTGAACCTACCTCATGCCAGCCAACCAGCGCCTCCCTCGGATCCCAGCTGCCCAACCAGTGCCTCCCTCGGATCCCGCCACCACGCACCGACCGGATCAGCCTCGCTCCCCGCGCCCAGCGACTCTGAGCCGCCCGACCGCATCCTCCTCGATCTCCCGCCCCCATGCACGCCTCCAACACGTCTCCCGCAACGTGTAGTGTTGCCCCGCGCGGGCGAGGGGAGAGGGGCGTTGGCCGTGGGCCGTGGGAGGGGGCGAGTGGCGCCCTGCCTCTATGGGCCGAACTGGGCCGCCGGTGACAGCGCAAAAAACGGCCTCATGAGCCCTGCGGCGGCCGCGTGCACTGAGGGACGCGTGCACAGCGCGATTTTAGTCCCACCTCGGAAGCGGAGGGGCGCGAGGAGCGACTTAAATAGCTGCCTCCGCCCCCTCTTTCGAACTCATCTGCTATTACTCACCACTGTCCTATTGCACCCCGATGCTGGGCCCTTTAGTGGGCTCAATCAGCCGCCCGAGTCGCCTTCAGGCTTGATATGGGTATATTCTGTAAGCTACTATGGCTCAGCATCGGTGGTTGGGCTTTTTTTTAAATAACTTAAATTTTTTGCCGGTATTTCATGTGTTTACCTCATCTTTTAACTTTCATGTGTTTACTTCATATTTTTACAAAATCATAATATCCCATTAATAACATTTTTTTGCCGGTATTTCATGTGTTTGCCTCATATTTTTACTTTCATGTGTTTACTTCATATTTTTACAAAATCAAAATATCCCATTAATAACAATTTTCATGTGTTTACTTCATCTTTTCCTGCTGAGGTTGCGTGCAGTGCAGTGTTCGTATTAGGTGCACCCTGTGGCGTACCCTCGTGTTTGCGTGCATGGCGCATGCACGTGCGCTTGGTGCTGTTAGGTGCACCCCGTGGTGTATGCGTGCGTTTGCGTGCATGGCACATGCATATGTGTGCGCTGTCGTCGGTGGTGCGTGCTTTCGATAAATGTCAGTGGTGTGGGGCTTTTTATTGATTCCGTGAGAGCTCAACTTATCACCGGGCGTCTACTATTCGAAGACCTGTTTATTATACAACCATTCCATTACTCATTGAAGCAACATAATTTCGTTCATATTTAGGATATTTTACATTTGAACGAAATTTTACATGAAAAAATATTAACACTAAAACAAATCTAACTACTCCTCCTCGCTACTCAGAAGATCAACCACTACGGTCTGGCCGCCGTCTTCACCGCCGTCTTCGCCGCCGTCTGAGTCATCAGAACTGCCCAAGTATCCGAAAAATTCCTCCAAGGTAGCCGACTCCTGCGCTAGTGTATCGGTCGAGTCCCTAATCGCCTGCCAGTATCCCAGCTCATCTGCCGGGTCCCTCGGGTCAACAATATCCGCCGGCGGCATCCAACCGGTCTCCGACGTGGAGTTCTAGATCGCGCGGATCAAACCCGGCGACTCCAACGGGTCGCCCTCCTCTTGCATCGGCGCCAGTTCCGGCGGGATCTGAAACTCAGGGGCGCCTGATGGAGCAGCGGGCGCGGCGGCGGGATTAGCCGGGGCGCCTGCGCGAGCGCGCCGACCGGCACGGGCCTGCACGACCGGGACGGCGGGGGGCGCGAGGGGCGCGTTTGGAGCGTCCGCGCGGATGCCCCGAGACTTGTAGAAGCTGACCACGGTGTCGAAGTCGTGGCCTTGCCAAAAGTTCAGGCGACCTTCGGGATTCCATGGACCGGGTTGTGCCGGCCCAGGCGTGGCATAGCCGGTGCTCGTCATGTGCCAGCCATGTGCTAGGCGACACGACGGCGGCACGGGGATGCCGTGCCGGTAGATATCCACGGTCTGCGGCCCGGTGAGGCTAGAGGGCCACAGACCGCCGGGCGCGGCGCCGCGTCCACCACCGCTGCCGACGTGTCCACCGCCGCTGCCGCCGCCTCCACCGTCGCCTCCCACCCGACGACTGCTCCCTGCGCCTCCACTGCCGCCCCCACAACCGAACCAACGCCGGCCGAAACATCCACGCCCACGAGGCATCACGCCGGAGAGAGTTGCGCCGCCGGAGATCGATCGGACAACACGGGGTGAGGGCGGTTTCTAAGAGGAGAGGCGGGGTCGGGGCGGTTTCTAAGAGGAGAGGCGGGGTTGGGGTGGTTAGACGCGTCGGGGGCGTTGGACGGGCGCGGCGAACGAGGCGAGGTATGCGAGGCGGCAGCCGGCAGCGCGGCAGCGGGGCAGGCGGGCAGCGCCTCAGCGGGGGAAGCGACACGATAACAGCGCCGTGCATGCATGCACGCCCGCAGCGCAATGGAAGCGGCACGATAACAGCGCCATGCATGCTCGCCCGCGGCGTAATTGACGCTATGTCAATCCCGGAAAAAATAACCCGCTGTAATTGTATATGTATACGCCGCGGCCGGGCGGGCGGGCGGGTGGGCACTTCTAAAAAATATGCCCATCATGCCCCTCGTTACGAAGGGGTATCGAGCAATCTCGGCCCTCCTTGTGTTAGAGGGGGTCTACGAAGCGGAAGTGTAAAAAAATACTGACAATTGATGCCAACGACCCGAATGGTCCAACACACAATATTTATTCTTCTTCGTAAAAGAATTATGTTTTCTAATTATTATATAGGAGGGCACATCAAATGTTTTCATTTGGTGCATCAGTTCAAAGCAAGCCAGAAACATTAAGTCTTCTATTTTTGTAGATCAGAATCCTAGACGTGGTCAGTTTATATCATTTTTCCGGTACCTCTGTTGTGCATATATTTCTCAAACGAATTCTGCCATCGATTAGGAGTGAAATCACCATGACATTTACAAGCTTTGTCTTCCATGCTCAGGTCAATGATACCTGAAATTCTTGGGATTTCTTTCGAATCGAAACATTAGAAGATAAGCTTGTGGTGACTTTATGAGGTTTTGGCATTGGACCGTTTGAAACTTTAGATTGACAGAGAGATAGAGACCCTGGTGCTCTGAAGGATGTTGAATTTGAGATAAAAAATTATTGTTGTTAAATAATCTTTGCTTCTTTCAATTGGAAAATTTAGCGTTGTTGGTTGTTTGATGTTGCAGTGGGCCTTGGCAGTGGCGAGCTAGGTGCCGGCGAGGTAGGCGACATCGTCAACGAGGGCCATCATAGCCTCCACCTGCGCCCTCTTGCAGGTGGACTGCTGGTCATCGGTGCGGAGGGTCGGGCTCTTGCAGCAACATCTACGATATTCTCTGGACGAGCTACAGGTAGGCCAGTAGATGAGGATTCGACGACCACCACCGAGGTATGCCCTCCTCTCCTTGCCCTTGGGCTGGCATCTCTGATCAGGTTGTAATCTGCTGCTGTAGTGTTGCTCTTTGGGGATTCCTATGGGATCTATTTTTGATTGGTCAAAGCTGGTATGTTGGCCACCGGTTGGTTTAACATGATGCTATAATGCGCTACGGAAAGATATGTTATTCTAGTACAAGTGGCCGGTCAGTTAATTTGAGGATTTTTGCCTTTTGTTCTTCAGGCCTATAGCTTTGTGGTTTCAGTCCGAGAGTTAAAAGTTGCATTGGCTTGTAAAAATTCATGTGACTGGACCAGTAGGTGAGGATGATCTCATATGGAAAATACTGCTCCATGGTATTAAAATCTGTTATAGGTGTTGGAAGTCAATGCTAGGAGCTCCTGGGATGTGCTCATGCATGCTTGGTCGGAACTTTTCTTTTGAATCAATTGATGAACCGATGGCATCAGATATGCCGTATGTGTACTCCACTACGTACGACAGGGTGAAAACAAGTTTGATCGATGGAGATGGATTTCTATCCTGTTGGTGCAATTGTATGTTCAGGTGGTTCTTTCATGTCCGTTCTCTCTAGCTTCTTGATGTTTTCTTTCTCAGGTGTAATTTAGTTGCCATTTGTAATAGCCAAATTTTCATGTCAAACATGATTTAAAGATTTTCTATGCCAGTTGACATGTCATTTATTTTCTAAACAGCCTATTGTTGATGGTGTTTGATCTCCTTTCTGACATCTTCCAAGAATAAGTTCTCATGTTCAGTAAATGCAATTTAGTTGATTATTTTGAATTATTGTAGTAGGTTAATAGGATTTAATTGTACTCAAATTTTGTTTTCCATAGGGATACAAACAACAGTGTAACGACTCTAGAAATCTACATCTTAATACTGCCCTATTTTTGGGGATTCGAATCTTCATGGTTATGATAATGGTTCAAAACTCCATTTGACCTTGGAAGGGTTATGTTCTTCATATGTTTTTATAGCCCTTGCATGAACTATTTTAAGACATGTTATTTACATTAAGGCCACGAATGTGCACCTTTCAGTCAAAACACAGTGCAAGGCTCCTTTCTTATGTTGATAACATACTTGGCAAACATTTCAGAAATGACATTTTATAGTTCTGGTTTGACCTACTTGACACAAATTAAATTTTGTTTGTACATTTCCTTTAGTTGTCCACTTTTAGAAATTTTAATGTCAGTTTTTTGTCAATTTTTCACATTGTGAATCTGACAAGAACCTTCAGATAAAATAAATAAGAGGTATTATATGTATGTTTACTAAAGCCTTGAGAAGCAATGGCAGACTGGCACTAAATAGCCTTATTTACATTCAGTACATCGCTGAATACATGCACAAGTAAACCAAAGTCGCAATCATGCGAAGGTATAAACGAGACCAACACATTCCAATAGAGCTACAAACCTGGTGTGCAATCATTGCATCATGAGGATCAAAGGTAGTAGTTGCTTACAAAATATGCTTGTGAAGAAGATCGTCTAGACTAAACCCAGCATCTTGTGAGATTGCAGAAACCTCTTGTGAGGCTTTGCATACAAACATTGTTGTGAGTTTTACGAGTTTGTATTCCGTTTTCTGCTTTGGAATTGCATCGGGCATCTTGGTGAGTAACTTCAGTGAGTTTGTTTTGCATAGACTTATACAAATAACAAATGTTTGCTTCCATTGAGCATCTTATGTAGAGTTAATTCTACACTTTGAAGGGAGTTTTTTGCTTTTCGGGAAACTAAAGTAGTTTATCTCGATCCAAATCTAATAATAAATTTTGACCAGTTCCTATATAATCAATGGAAGTGGCATATATTTCTCTGGATTATTGATAAGCTTTTATTTTTATTTTTGCAATATGTATCTGATGAAATAACAAGTAAACTAACTATAACTAATTTTGTAAAACTGTTGCAATGCACTGGCTATAGTTCATGGTTTGGACAACAACCCGTAGCAACGCAAGGGCATATTTACTAGTCTATCCCTAATAATAAAGCACGGATTGACTCCATGGGTTCACCGTCACAATATACTTTTTTCCTGTGAATTTACGCTTTCAGTTTAAATTGAAAACATATATGCGAGGTGGTACTAATTCGGGAACCATGTCGCTAAATTTTCGTAGGTACATGATCTGTCGTCCGCACTACTACCTGGGCCTTGCCCTAAGATCGTCTCACATGGCTGAAGCGTTGCCACTTGGCCCTCAGCCCGTCCGTCCATCCGCTGGGCAGTGGCCCAAAAATCTGCTAAAAATAATTATTCGTTTTTGCATAAAACCCCTGTCATTTGGAATATTCAACCCGCAGTGCTCCTTCCCCTTAGTGTGTCTTATCCGCTTCCTTTCCAGAGCGGCGGCGAAGGACAAGAAGGTGAAGGGCGGCGTGGCGCTCTCCGACTTATTCCTCCACACCACCTACGCGTCGTCGTCCGTCTGCGCGGTCGCCGGCGGCTACCGCGCCCTGCGCGAGCGCTCGAACTGCTGGTGGAGGGAGAGCATTCGTGGAGGAGGCATGGTGAGTATGCCGTGCACCAGCGCCGTCGTCGTCCGCAGCACGGTCGCGGATGAAGCTCTGGATGGTGCGCGCCGCCATGACCATGTTGCTCTGGACCTGCGTCATGCAGCTCATCGCCGTCGGTGAGACGTGGGGCCCCCAGGTTCTCAAGGGATGGACCTCCCGCCTCACGGCCCCCGAGGAGGCTGCCGCCGTGCGCCCGGCCGTCATCGAGAGGGCCGCGTTGCCATCGTGCAAAAGTGAGTCTGTTTCTCTACTCGCTTGCTCGCTTTCGTTCGCCCTATTCGATCCGCTCTGTGTTTGAATGCTGATCCTTACAAAATCTCCAGCATAGATTTCATCAACCTGGGAATGGGATGATACAGATTGGTGGTTGGCGTCGATTTTGCTCGCTTCATTGTGTAACATCGAGTCTCCACTGCCAGTCCTCTACGATCTAACCAATCAGGCCTCCATCGACGTAAGCTTCTTAATCTCCGATATCCTGCTCCGTGTCTGATTTGGATTGAATTCGTGACCGTGTCCTACTGTCCTTCTCCAACACAAATCAATGGATTGCCTGACCCGGATTGGACTTCCCTCCTATAAGAAGGAAGGGTCCTCGACCGGAATCTCCATCAGGTTGCGTACTTGGACCGGAAAATCCATCAAATCTCGGAATACTTGGACGAGAAAAGCATCATGTCGCCTTCGACTTCGCCGGAGGTAGAAGAACATCCGTCGAGCCGTCTAATATCGCGGCTACAGCAAAGGTATGTAATGCCTCGCCCCCCTCAAAAACAGCTCTGCTGCTTTGGTTGTGAACTTGTGGTGCCTATGTTCCTCAAGTAGTTGTTTTTGATGTTACTGTAGTTGGTAGACCACTGTATGATCGGTGAATTCATCTGATTTTCCTTTGTTTGCACTGCTGTATAATGAATGCAACTGATTTGCCCCCCTCGGATCTACCCCTGTTTCATTTTATTTTTTCTAATTGCTCATAATTTCAGCTTGGCTGATATGCACTAGAGTCTTTAAACCAACTACTTTGTATGTTTTTATGTATTTTGCATTATGTTTCAGGTAATCAGCGATACAAGCCCATGTTTCAGTCTATTTTTTTCTAAAAATTTGTTGTTACTAGAAAAGGATTGAACCAGGAAATTTCATGTTGCTGACTACATATACCTGAACATGGTGGCTTGAACTTGGTTACAGTAATTTTTGGACATGATGCTGGAGTAATTCTTGTAGTTTCATATATTCTGCTCTTTCTTCAGTTATCAATTAGCTTAATTACATACAGATGAATAGATATGCTAGCTGCACCTAGCAAAGTAGGATTAGGAGTGAGTAGATGGGTGATGTCGGGGCGGTGGTGCTGGTTCGAGGAGGTGCCAGTGCAACGTTTGCATGGTCAGGTGCACTTGGCTTCAGGCCCTGGGAGGCGCTATCAAACCCACGGCCGCGCTGCTGTGTTGACCAGGACGGCCTGCTCGTGCAGTGCGCCGTGGCCGGCTACGAAAGCCAGGCAGCGGAGAGGTGCAGGCCGAGGGTGAAGCCGGCAGGGTGCTTTAGATGGGATGCGCTTGGATGGGGCAGAGAGGTAAAGGAGGACGTGGTACATATCAGGAGCAGTTGTGGTGCCTACATATGTGTACCCCGTTGTTTTCTCCAATCCCATAAAATATGTAGCAATTCATATTGGGTCTTCTTTATTCATGGTAAGATAGCCGAATATACCTCTGGTCAATTTTATATTGTTCACATGTATTTACTTTATTCAACTGATGATCGGGTCTTCTTTTATTTTTGTTCCTCAATCGTAGACTCGTAGTCTCGGTTGAGGCCATGCATGGAGAAGGTGAGCTTGCATTTCTGAACATGCATTATAAACTGAATCATCAAAAAATATGGTGATAGCCAGCATTACGGTGCTCTAAAAGTATGCAATGATGATCCCAAAAGAACAATAGCTATGCAACACAGTGGTGGACATTGACATTTTGGGTTTTTGTTGTGAGTTCTGTTGAATATTTCTCTAATTAATCTGCCATTAAAATATCTAATTAAGCTTTCCATATCAGTGTTGTCGGAGGATGATTTGACTATTGGAAATTTGATTGAAGATCTATTATTTGGGATGTTGGTCCTTCTATAAATGTGTTTTACTTCCTACAATTGCTAATGCATTTTTTTGGCCCATCAAATTTTGGTGGTTTCTTTAACCCGTTGCAACGCACGGGCTCTTGTTCACCGTCACAATACGCTTTCTTCCTATGAATTTACGCTTTCAGTTTGAATTTAATACATATACGCGAGCTGGTACTAATGTTGCCATCGTTTTTCTATCCGATGTCAACGGTGAAAAAACGTTTCGTTCGTGGGTTGGGCTGACGCACGGGGGAGCAGATCTTTCTATAAAAAGAAACCCACTAGCACGGCCTCTCCTCCTCGATGCCTAAACACGTACGGCACTGCCGCCGCCATCGCCACCGCACGCGCGGCCGGTCATCTTCCGCGGTCGTCTATCGCCCTATCTCCTTGCCCTCTGCACCTGCCCCCGTCTTCTTCGGCGCCACTCTGAGCCTCCTCGGTCTTCAACCTCCTGCAATCTTCAAGCTCGCGGCACCCAATCCGAGCAACCAGCCGTCAATTCGAGCGACCCCCGTTAGGAATCCATGGAATTTGAGGTGGATTTCCTGGAAGAGGGAGGAGAAAGGATGATAGTGGGGTTCATGGGGAAGAGGAGTCCACTATCCGCGACTCTCTCCCTCAGGGGAACATCGCAGATTTGTCTAGGATCTCTCAAGCACGAGATCCCCTGGACGTCTCATCTGTCCTTGCAGGCATGTGTTCTTCCTCCTCTTATGAGATCATCATGTGCAAATATGCTAGAGTTGTACTCCCTCTGTAAACTAATTGTGATCTAAAAAATCTTATATTAGTTTACAAATATAGTACATAATATCTTGCAAGGCCTGACTAATAAGTAGTTGTGGCTTAAGATGCTTCTGGAGACTAATTGGAATGGTGGAATTCAATCGGACTACCATATGAGCATAATAGACTATGAACATAATAGACTATGAGCACCATTCAGATTATAATGAATAGAAGTGAAGATCCGAATGTCAAACAAAAAAATACAGTGCTAAATATTCAGTCAAGGAATAGGAAGAAGTTTATATATCTTCTCATGTATATTACGAAGAAATTCTTCACATGTTTTCCTTTTTCATACTAGGTTCAAGGTGATCAGGTACGGCTCATGGGCTGCTACAACTATTAGTGGGACAAAAGGGTTGTGCATGCACATGCTTATTGATTGAAGGCATAATTATGGGAGATGGTGCATGGTCCAGATGAATAGATGGAACCCGTCGAGAGAAAAGACAAAGAAGAATAAGGTGCCACCAATTCGCATCTTTACATAATTTATAGAACTGAGATTCAGTTGAACCTCATCTAAGATGTGCGTGCATTGTAATTACAGAAGAAAATTGTTCTTCGTAAACAAGTACTCCCTCCATCCCACTTGTGTTGGGACGGAATACATATTACATCATATGTAACTGGAGAATGGCGGCATGTCACGATCAGGCAAGAACTCTGATGCCGGTGTGCACTTGCTGAATATAGATGATTGTGATGGCCTTATTCCTTGGATGTGTAGGGAGCTTCAACCTGGTACGTAGCTTATTACCTCCTACTTTTTGCGCCTACAAAAAAGTATGTACATTGATATATGTGGTTTAATCAGTACCATGCATCATAACCTATCCTTCGTTTTACTGAAGTTTTTAGTTATTTATTTCTTGGCCGAATAAATCCCCTTTCATATGTAAAATACAATTGATCATCATGACATCCCCACCGAGGCGCCCCGCGTCTGCGCCCCGTAATCCTACACGGATCTCCGCTGAGGCCATGACATCCCCACCCAGGTATAGGAGCATATTGATCTCAAAAAGGCACCAACCCATTTGAACCTCTCCCCTGACCCTTTCTTCTCCATCTTCCAATCTCATCTGTTAAGTTTATATCAGTTTATTAAGATGGTTTCCTATCCGTTATGCAGTTTATGTGTGAATCCTGCAAGTCGTCATGTTCAATTGTGGTTGTCATGTCGAATTCGTATTGATCATACTGAGCGCAAACTGTAGGGTTAGCTGTGTTTGATGTTGAATCCCTGATGATTACATTGTTGGAAAATTATTCCTGGTTTCCTTTCTGTTAGTCAGTTTTAAGTGTGAATGGTACAAGTCATATTATTTGATTGTTCTTCTCTTACCGAATCTGTCCCGAGCATATTGTTCACAAACTATATTTCTATTCAATATGTCAGTCTTATTTCAGTGATTGTTTTGTTAATGTTCAAATCAGCTACATTAAACCTAAAATCATATGGGAATCAGTGCGATTTACATGGACTCTTTGGGGAGATACTTTTCAACTGTGGAACAACAATAAAGCATGTTAGTTACATGGCGGAGATGGGCTACTTAGTTGATCTCAACCATTTTGCAATTCACTTTTAATCTGAAAAACTGTACCTTATAGTGATCATGACTTCTTTAGGTTCTGAGGGCTTAGATTGAAAAAATCAAGACAATTTTTTGTATTGCAGTGGGGTTGGCTGCTGTATTGACGATTTGGAGGTTTATGAATGAGGCCTGTTTTGAGAATAAATGCGGTGTCTGATACTTTTGTTCTGATTCATGTGGTTTGTTATTTGGTTAAACTGATGGTCAATTTTGCAGATTAGTGCTGATTTGGGGAGTAAAGCTCTTCGAGCAAGTGACAAATCATGTCTTTCGAGCATCTCAAAGATGGCGACCTAGAGTCGTTTGACTGGCAGCTTAAAAGCAATTAAAGTGAACAGAGGAATCAAACTTTAAAGCCACTCTTGCCATTTGTGGACTGTTCCTGCTTGTTGGTGACTGCTTTTGCGAGTATGTTCACTCTCATCTAGCGATGAAATATTTTGTTTCTATTGCGCAGCTGCTGAAAGGGCAAACCCCGGATCCTAGATATCTATGGGTTTTGGGTGCCCTCTGTGGTTACCTGAATGTTCCTATTTCTGTTTTCTTCTTCCCTTTTTAGTTTTCTTCATGCTGTAGATGAACTTTTGGTTTCTGTTAATAGAATTCAGAGAGGAGGTTCTCTTTTAGAAAATCTAATGAGGGGGAGACTGAATGACCGAGTGTAGATGACACTGACCAAGTTTATTAGTATGTGATCCTACATGTCGCTCCATTAATTAGATAATTCCTGTATGCTTAACTGTTTCCTCGCTCAGTCCAATAACGCTGACAGATCCGAGGGTATCCTTTGTAGCCGAAGGAAAAGAGGTATGCAAGGGTGTATTCCATATATTGTTCTATCTTTGTGTCATTATAACATATATATTCCCTCAGTGCTTAAAATGTTCTCATGGCCAGTATGTTTACGACGAAGATGGATACTCTCACTGTATTACATAATTGATATTCAGCAAGTGCTATCCGGTGCTTATCACACACGTACATGAGTAGTCAAGTGTACCTTTACGTAGTAGCAAGTATTTTTGGTAATCACTAGGAAACATACCCGTGCGTTGCTACGGGGTGCATTTTTCTTGACTTTAAAGCACATTCTTCAAGAGTTCAGTTACTAATTCAAATGATTTTGAAGTAAAAGAACACATGATGTCTTTCATCTGACTTCAATATGACGTTTTCTCACAAGTAAATGAAGCATCGTACTGATAATAAAAAAAATCATACACACGACAATTATGTTGAGTTACTGATATCATATAGTAAAAATGGCGTATACTTCGCTTAACGTCCAAGCATGTTGTGTATGTGCATGCTAATCGTGAAGTCCTCATTCATGTACTATTCTGTTCTGTGGTTCATATGCAGATTCTCCATCACACTTGAATTTTTGTTTAGTGTGTTGCGTCTCAATTCACGGTTAGCTGTAATTTGTTCTATTCTAGCTTTCTTTTTTTTTATTCTGGTTGCATATTTGTCTATTTCTGCCTTTCCCGTGCGCATCTTTTTATCTTCTGTGTTGGCTTCATGTTTGAATATTTCTTCGTCCCTTGTGTGTATTTTTTGCAACTGGGGCCAATATTTAATTCTTTTTTGAAATGATAGGCTTTACGACGGTTTTTCAGTTTTTCCTATTTATCTTCACTGGTCATCTGTGCATACTGCTCTCTATCTCTTTTCCTTTTTTGTTTCTTAGCATCCATGACTCGAGATTGCCATCAAAATTGCTTGCCTGCATGTATACTGTATGAATCTGGTGTTGATTAAAAGCTAATATAAATTTTGCATCATAAATAGAGCATATGTAGCGACTTATAAATAAATTTAATTACGCTAGACATAAGTATAATAATACATGTGTTGTTTGCGTGCTAGAGTATCATGTTTTTTGAAGTAATTTACAAAGCGGAAAAATGATATTAAAGTAAGAGCATTGCTATATACACCATGTTTTTTGTCCGACAAATTTCAGTACGATGTTGTAGATCAGTCTGTTAATGCCTAGTGACAAAGCATATACCACACCAGCAGATTAAGTATTGTATTGACATTAGACAGTAAAAATATCATATATATATATATACAACACTTTCAAAATAATTTTATCTGGATGCAATTGTTCTTTTTTCTCCATAGCATCAATTTTGTGTCAAAAGGATGTTTAAGGTGGTTGCCATGTTCCTCCATACCACACCTTCAACGTAACCATCTTCAGGGACATCAAACATTGCATCTTCTTTCTGATTCGGAACAACAGCTTTAGCTTTATTGAGAACAACTAAACACTCCGTGGCCATAACATGTAAATGTCTATGTTTTGACATTGATGATTTATTATGCATTCGTATAAATCGAGATCAGCCGTGGCCATAACACGTAAATGCCTATGTTTTGACATCGAGATCAGCAGCTCCCGAAGATAATTTATGTGTTTATTTCATTGGACGTCTAGACATATATGTTTGTGCCGTATGTGTCTGACCTGTGTGGTTAGTATGAGTACATAAAAAAGTATGAGTACATAAAAAACACAAACATATGCAAATCCAACTTAAAAAAGAATGTCGTACCAAACCCGGCAATTATGTAAAAATGCATGCACGATGATTTGATTTAGTTGAAAGTTTACACGAGGTTACCTAGTTATATAGGAGTATTACCAAATCTAGCTAAATCTAATCCTATCCTACGGGAATTGCTTGTTTTCAAGCGGCCGTACACTTTTTTTGCGCGAAAAGCGGCCATAGGCTTGTCCCACCAGTCGTCTCGCGCGGGTGATGCGTGTCGTCTGGCGCACGCACCACTGTCCCTCGTCGACCTTATCTTCATAGCCGTCCCTTCTTGTCCCCGTCATCCCCAATTTCCTTCCTCCCTTCTCTCCCCTTATCTCTGGAACCCCACTGATGCGCAAGCAAGAGCCACCGCCAAGGCTTGTGCAAGCTCGCGCCATATCCAGCAACAACCATGCTCTCTCTGCAAGCACAAATCCAGCCATGGTGTGTTTGACGGAAATTAGCTGACGGCGGCGAGAAGTTGCAGCAGCGGCGAGCGTTCTCGCGCGACTCTCTCGTATGGGGGGTAGCAACAATGGGGCGGCTGCAAAAGCAAGGCTGGTCGCCGGCGGGAGCGCCAGCCACGCGGGGTTGCTCGCCAGAAGCATCCGATGCAAGGCCGCTCACCGGAAGCATCTGATGCTATTGACGGCGACCGGCGGGCGGGGTGACGGCGGATGCTGGTGTTGCGAGGATGACGAATACCCTAGCCAGGTCGTTTGCATCCGCTTTTCATCTCAAAGATGTATCTCATGTTGATCCATGTACGCTCGAGGCTTCTTACGAATTTTAATTCAATGACGTATATAAATTGGTATGATGGGACATAACAAAGCGAGGTGGTACTTTTGATAGCAGTTCAAATCAGTTTTCTGTACACAATAATGGGCTAGCTCTGTTCGATGCCATCGAGGACCTAACAGAAGTAGGGAGTACGATCAGCGGAAGTTTTTGCCTCCTCTCTTGATTGACTGGGCCGGCTCCCATCGTGTCTCGTCTGGATTCTACGGGCTGTGGCCCAGGTGGGCGACGGGTGACCCAACGCCTACCAAAGAGAAAAGAAGGGGAAAACGGACGGACGAACCAAGCGATTTTTTAGTACCACCTCATGTATATATTTAAATTCAAAGTGAAAGCGTAAATTCACGAGAAGAAGCGTATTGTGACAGTGAACCCACGGAGTCAATCCGTGCTTTATTATTAGGGAAAGACTAGCACAAATGCCCGTGCGTTGCAACGGGAGAAAACATTGATCATGAGAAACTGTGTCGTGAGACAATGGACGCTCATGAGAAAAAAGATGGATCATTTGAGAATTGCGCATGAGCTCATGACATGGGGCCGGTATTACTCCGAGTAAATTTATGTTTCTAAACCAGAAAAATTAGCAATATCAATAATCTTAAGTAATAGTAGCAGCAAACAAACCAACCTAGAATAACAATTGCAGCAGCAAGCAATTCCAAACATCATTTTGGTCCATTTAGCAGACGATGAGAGCGTTATGGGTGGAGAGGGATGAATGTCATGAGGAATTCGATCCGTGCCTTCCACTTTGCAACATATTCTTTGAGAGTTTAATAACTGCTACTTCTAAATGGTGCATCATTGTAACCTTTACAAAATTATTACATGTCACTAAGGTGATGGACGAAAGGTTTATACATGTGCATTTTATGAACCTCCACTCATTTAATCAGATTGGTAAATTCACGTGTAGTCGATGTGCAGAGTTTATCCCAATCACTACAAATAACTACCATCCGTCCCAAAGCAGAGGAATATTCTAAATCTGAAGGTACCGGTAGTTAAGTTCTATTTTTTTGGTAGAAAGCTAAAACTCAAATTGTTAACCGTACTGGTTTACAGCTAACGAAACCTCGGATACATGTCTAAAGTTCATTAGGGCTGTCAGCCAACACACGAAAGCTCCTTTTTCTGAACATCACACATGTCATGTTCACTTGTTTAGAGGAAATGTAAGTTTTCTCCATCAAGTAAATCAACCTTCACAAAAGAATAAAGTTACCAGATGTCCTTACATGATCATTTTGCACAAACATACGCCACCTATACTGGAGAACAAAGTTATCCGGCAACCCACAAAATGTTCAGATTACTGTATAAAGACTGTCAGTTTTTATTATGATGAAACCTTTAAAATTATGTACCAAAGGTTCGGATCAAAGGAAATGTAGGATCCTCATTCATACAATGGAATTTTCCAAGAGGTGCCACATCTGGAGTCTGTGTGAACCATACACGATACTCTCTCTGGTAAAACCACCCTAAATATGGGTCATTTGACATATATTAGTTTTACTTTGGGTTTTCTAGATATGACTTACTAATTGCAGGACACCAGCATGCATGTTGTCTTAATTTTCTTTTGCAATCTCAGGAAGAAAGCTGCAGATCCTCAGTTTTTTTTCTAATGTGAGTTGTAATTTGAGTAACATAATCTTCAAAATGACTGTACAGATGACTCTTCCATGATCTACTTTTCTGAGTAAGATATTTACATATAAAGTATGCAATCCTTTGATGTTTAAGTACTTCTCAGGAGCTGAATATACGTCCTATGAAAATTTCTTACCAGATTCTGGAAGAATTTTCATATCAGCAGAGGCCGCTCAGCTGTCATACTCAACGACCCAATGTACAGACTCTACTAAAATTGACAAGTGGTGCCTGCTTAGTGTGATATGAAAAATGGTTACAATTTGCAGAGAAAAATAAAAATCAGAGCCTTTCTGTGTGTGGCAATGGAGATGAGTTGAATGAATCTACAACTGAATTCAACTGAAAAAATCATGGAAACCTGAACAAAAGGGAGGATCGTATACAGCTACATAATTTTAATCTGAGTGGAGTTGGTCATGCCGCATGCAGACCGTGGCGTTGTGCTGCTGTGTGCAAACCATGGAGTTTCGAGTTGCTGCCTCTATGCCCATAGCTCTACGGGTGCCTGCAGCAGCGCAACCATCTCCTCATCGGTGATGGCGCCCAGCCGCACGAGCTCCACGTCAAACACCTCAGCCATCCACTCCTCGCGCACCACCGACTATACCAACGACGTACGGCAGGTCGAGCGCGCCGCCGACATCGTCCTGCATGGATGCGTGTGTCGGGGACTTGCAGGTAAGGAGCTCCAGTAGGAGCACTCCCAGGGAGTAGACGTCCGCCTTCAGCGTGGGCTGCCATGTGTCCAGCACCTCCGGGGCGCGGTAGCCGCCGGCGCCTGCGATGGCGAACGTGCGCGCAGATGGGGTGAGTCGGGGAGCGCGTGCATGCTCCCCCGTCTCCGCCGATCTCGGCCGCGCCTGCTGCTGCTGGCGGCGGCAGCGGTTGCTGCTACATAATGGGATTGTCTTCGAGCCCGGTGATGGATCGCGATGAAGACAGGGAGGAAGGCCGGCGAGGTCGCGATGGCGCGGATCCGGCTGCAGGAGGTCGATTCCGGCCTGATCCGGGCGAGGCGGCGTTAGTCGTTGGCCATGGCTGCTCCTGTAGAAGAAGTGAGAGGCAGTCCTTGTGTGTGAGAGAGAAATAGAGGGGAAGGAAACGGAGAAGAGGGAGAGCAGGGAGAGGGGTGCGAGGCGTGGAGGTCCGGTGGCGAGGCCGAGCGCGAAGGCAGCGGGGCGGCAAGGGGCTCCCGGATCGGCGGGGGAAAACTACAACGCAGCCGGAATATATACAGATAGATTAGTTCCACTTTGGATATGGTAAATAAATATAGATGTGTTACAGAAAAAAGACTGAAAGCGTAAATTCATGAAAAGAAAGCGTATTGTGACGGTGAACCCACGGAGTCAATATGTGCTTTATTATTAGGGATAGACTAGTAAGCGTGCACGTGCAATGCACGTATAATAATAAAAGCAAATTTTCCCGGTCATTCTAATTAGGACACAATTATTTCAATAAAATGAACAAATGCAACAATGTAGCTCAAATCTAAATTTGAACTATATATAGCTTTGCAGATATTCTTTCCATATGCTACCATATCTCGTATCGAACATGCGCACACAATGGACTTCTCAGCCATTATATACAACAACCCACAGATTGACAGTCAAATAACACACATAAACAATAACTTGGTCATCAACTATGGATCCATACACAACAAAATGTGAAAGTTAGACATTAAACATAACTCCATCCTTCACGGAAGCGAAAAACCATGTGTAATTAAATTTCATATATAATGGTTATTTCTCCTTATATCTTAAGCCTAATCATATCTTTGCTGATGGTATGCACCTTCAGCGTAAGCCACTAAATCAGAAACTGTCAAAGCATCAATAAATTGGGTTCACAATTAATCTCACAAAGACGCATCACCATGTATCTCAAGATATACATACAACTTGTGCTGCCATGACTTTGTGTAACCAAACAATAAGAAGTAACCATAACAATGTTTTGATACATTCAGTATAGAGCTAACATAATTGTGAAGCTCCCCATGCCCTACAACCAACAAATCACCTCAAGTCCTTGTATGGTAGAAAAATGCATGAACAAAAATAAGATGAAAATGAAAAAAGAAGAGCTGGAAGTAGCCTTGAACATGTTGAGACCTTGCACCTGCTGCACAAAGAAGAGAGGTAAATCTGAAAGAAAAAGTGTCAAACACATTAGACGATAAGAAAACAAGGAATAAATGTTTGTATATTTCACATATACTATAGTAGCCACAAACATTTTTATCAATCAGAAATTTAGTAGAATATTAAAGCCGAACAGAAAAGAAGTATTGAAGCACATACGTCCCAAGCTAATGCAGTTGTGCACTGTACTACTCATCTAGATGCTAGCAGCAGCAAAAAGCACACACGCCGTCAACATCCCAACCTGCAAAAGTGGCATCCCAGCAATTCATTCACACTCGACCATATGAAACAACTCACACGAGTTTACAGGATAAAATCTATGAGATAGTCTGGAAGGCCCTATGTATAGTGCTGTTGGAGAAATCCTGCACCTCAAAAATGTCGTGTATTAAAAGTAAAAGGCATACGCTTGACACATGACCAGCGTAGCGGCAAGATCATCATCCCAAAGCTCCGACACAGGGTCCACGGCTAACTTTGCAACACAAAATATTTCACTCTCGGACACCAACGAAATAATCCTTCCAGCCTCATTTGCATTTCTAGGCTCTCATGATCTCCCACACCAGGAGGACCTCCGTGAAGCTCTCATTCGGGAAGGTGAAGAGATACATTGCCAATTTATCCCCGTGGTTTATCATCAGAAAGAAAAACGTCAGTAAGAACAGTACTGAATAATATATGCATCATGCATCTTTGCTAGCTACCTCGGCATCAACCTGACAGACATACACAATTGCAAATGAGGCTACCGAAGCTAATATTCCGATTACCGAAATGATGGTTTTTTCTATGCACATGCCGTCATGTTGTGGTGTGAATTACAGAAAATGCTTGCTCCCAAGAAAATAAAGAATCTTAGTCAAAACAGGAAACTATTGCTGACATTTTTTAAAATTCAGAGGCACTCATGTAACCCTTAAGTAAATTGTTTTGTTTTCCCATTCTCTTTTTCAAATGCATCAAGACATTAAGCTTCAATGTTTTCTCAAGAGGAAAAAAGGAAGACTGCCCCAACCCATAACTAATAAAATGCTATATAGTTTGAGAAACCCAGTGAACAGATCCTGTGATGAGATTGGGATATACTAATATCCTGATCAGTAACACAACACGACTTTTTTGAACAAACACAACCATATATCAGCAACATCCTGCGATCCAACACAAAAATATTCAGAAACAAAATCTCTAGGCAATCGACAAGCAAGCATCTACAGTTCTTCACAAAGGATCTCAAATTCTCAATTGACCTTTGCACTGCAAGCAAACATGATTTCATAGCGAGGCATGATAAAAATCTATCGTGTTACTAAATCTGAGTTCTTGAATCTGTAGGAACAATAGCATTACAGATTTTCATGGTCAGATATAAAATACTCTTGCTAATAGGAAAGTCCGAGCTTTTCAATCAGGTTCCATCTCCAAAGTGGTCTCAAAAGATGATTAGAATGCCCGTCAAACACTACTAAATAAGTGAGAAAATCAAGAACAACAGTACAACACCCATTCTATCATTTAATCCAAAACAAGCACATCCAAACAAGTGTAATTATATTGCCAGCAGAAAAACTATCTGCCAGGTTTTTAACAGAATAATTTCTTCATCAAATCAGTCCCAACTGCAAGTAACTGCACTGCAACACACTATTTTTTCACTTGATTTAACTTCAGGGATATAATTTTGGTGAGAAGTTCAACTTTTACAGATCATTTTACAATTTTTTATATAATTACAAATGAAGCTTCTTAATTATGCTCAATCGAACATGCTGAACTATCCAAAGTCCTCAACTAATGAAACGATATTGTTTCAGAAGCATTTCAAAATTTCTTCCTTAATCCAGTAAGTATCCCAAGTGAACATGATGTCCCGTAAGAACGTTCCCTATTCAGAATGGCTGACACATGCCAAGTAATTTAGGAGACCGTAAGAAAGCAACTGAAATCAAGTGCAGAGAAAGATAACATTTGGATTGAAGGTCACTTACTTGCAAGATGTCTATACGACAGCACCAACGGAGAAGCACACCACGATTGCAAGGTGCTTGTTCCCAGCGGCGAGACTCTCCGACGGCCGGGACTGGAAAAGCTGCGGATGGATGACGAGTGGGGGCGCGTGATGATGGGGAGAGGACGGCAGCGTGACCAGGCCGAGGTACTCATCATCTTCCTCAATGTGAATGCATGAGCGGACAGGCGGGGGCGCACAATGATGGGGTGAGGACGTCGGCATGCCAGAGGTACATTCTGTAGTTCTATGTACCATTTGCAGTGGTGCTGAAGCTTTCCTGGCAGATTTGACAAGTAACCTCACCACTCAGGTTGTGCATATGACTGATGAGAAAAAGAAGGCCATTCACAATGTTGAATGGATAGATAGCCATCCATTATCAACCAACTAACAGGAAAACACGTGAATATAGTACTAACATCCGGCATTCAATGCTGCTCCCATGATTGCAGAGTGGGCAGGAAAAAACCGCGTCGAGCTAGTCCATCCGCTTCCTAAGGGGTGGCTTAGCAGACTTCTCCCCTTCCTTCAAAATCTACAAAGAGCGGCAGTTAGAATCTTTAGTTAGTTAGTATCTTCTAAAAAATACAGCAATTGTACACGCAAGGGTATCCATGTGCAGAGTAGTTCTAATTATTTTACTATAAGATAAAATGCACTAAGCTATCGCACACCATTCCTTGTAAAAACAACTAAAATTTGTAACCACGCAAGATAAAGATAGCACACCAATCATACACAAATCATCATCCACAAGATGGAATCCATGAACACAACAACATGCATGATCCTGCTATGGACACCAGGGCGGATCTGACCCAGACATTGTGAAGATCCCATCTCTACGGCCTAGTGGTATTGATTGATTATATTCAATAAGAAAGAGAACTGATGCTGCGGTGGATGAGAACAAACAACCTAGCTAGCTGCTCATGCATACCTTCTTTGAGGGGAACCTTATGACCGGATGAAGACTGGGACAGGGAGGAGATGACAGCAGGACGTCCTGGGGTCCGAGGAAGAAGGGAGAAGGCGACGGGGTCTGTCCCCGGGAAGCGGCGGGAAGGGGGTCGGGATCGAGGCGGTGGCGGCGGCTGCAGCCCGCACGTAGATCCACACCCCGGCGTTGGAGGAAAACAACTCATGAGGAAGTCCTACATGCGCTCAATGCACAAGACCGTCGCTGCCAGGCTCACCGACCTTGGCCTCGCCAACGCCTCCAATGGCTTCCACGCCGCCGAGCTCGGGCCCATCACGGCTGCGTCCCCTGCCTCCGGTGGCCATGGCGTCCTGTAGTTTGGGAGCAGAGAGAGATTAGTGAGGAGAGGGGAAGAAAACAAAGAAGGGCGTTGGGCGTGGTTGACCGGCTGAGGAGGTCGGCGGCGGCTTGCAGGAGCGCGGGTGACGACCGGAGGTGGGGTGGATCGGGGGGAGTGCACAGGAGGAGGAGAAGGAAGGAGCGGCGGCGCCGTTTTAAGTCGACGAGCTACACATGGACGGCAGCAGGAGGTGGCAAGATGGGGCGGCCCGAGCTTCGGCGGCCCGGGCGGCGCGTGGACGGGGCAGCCCGAGCGCCTGAAGCGGGGGCGCGGCGGTCCGGCGGCGGAGGCACATGTCGAGGGCGGTGGCTGGCGGGGAGGATCTGGGGGAGAGGTGGGGCGAGGTGTGGGGTGGTGGCCAAAACTGCCCGAGAGCGTGGTCGCGAGAGGGCAGAGGGCAGCGACGTCGTGAGGATTTCTTTTTTTTTGACGGGACGTGTTCCTGATGACGTTAATCCAATGGCATGGTGGGTAATTAATTAACGTAATGGCATAAGTGGGTAATTAAAGCATAAAACATGTTTAGTATAATGGAGGGGTGTAGACCATCAGATTGCAGGTTTGGATGGATATGATGACTTGGTTCTCCGCCCTCTCTTGTTTTTATAGTGGTAGTAGATACATCTTTCAAAGAAAAGTTCCTCAAAAAAATGATCCAATTTCTGTAAAAACATTATCTTTCCTTAAAAGTGTCCCAATTTTTGTGATTTTTATTAAAAATAAGGAAATTTTCGCATTTTCTCGAATAGTAAAAAATAAAACCGATGGACAACTATTCCATCCAAAACTACTCTTCCATCAGACAAAGAATGCTAAGTTGATTCCTCATGTCCAAACTTCATCCTACAAAAAGCAATAATCGGTGTAACCTTATTATTCATATTTATTAAAATTGGATATAAAAATGGCGCATAAAGCAAGTTGTGCGCCTTTTTTTCGCCCGGTGCAACGCACGAGCATTTGTACTAGTATAATATATTATTATATATATATTATATATAATATAATATAATATAATATATATATATATATTTATATTTATATATTATTTTTTTCCTAATAATAAAGCACGGATTGACTCCGTGGGTTCACCGTCACAATATGCTTTTCCCTATGAATTTACGCTTTCAGTTTAAAAAAAACTCATATTCAAGATGGTACTAATTTTTTTGCTTAGGTAATTTTCGGTTTCATCGCCTCCTACATCACGTTTCCCGTCGGGCACGCCTCCCTGCCTCAGCCCATACGTCACCTGCATGGGCCTCAGCCCACCGAATCAAATCCAGCAGCCAGACAAGCCGATAGAAGAGACAGAAAGAAAATACATGTGTCCATACACGGGCTCTCGCCTCCTCTCTCGCTCGCCGCAGCCACCACCTACGTCGGCCGCTTCTCCAGTGACCTCTGGTGCCGTGCAGCACGCCCCCGAGCTCCCCACGGTCCATGCCTCCCTCCCCTTCGGCCAGAGTCTCCGCTCCCGTCCTCTACCGCCCGCTCGCAAGCCCATCCCCCATGGCTAGGGTTTTGGGTAGGGCTTCGCAGCCGCGTCTCCGGCTGCCCCAGGTTCGTTCCTCGTTCGTTCTTGGTCTCCCTTTATCTAACTAATCATGTTTAGGTTTTTTAGGGGATAAACAAGGGGAGGTATAGCAGGGCGTTGGACATTTGCGGGAGTGGGGGAGATCAATGAGGACGAGGACTGTCTGGTGCACTGCTGGTGCGGGGAGGGCAGGGGAGAGGGATGGCTTCATGGGTTCATCCTCACAATACGCTTTCGCCCAGTCGTAATACGCTTTTAGGATTCGTATAGACAAAATCGTAATATAAACGAGGTGGTACTAATAGCATGATGTTAGCACGTTTTCACCGTCGCATCCTTTCTCACAAAGGTCGCTGTACTATTTAGTAATTCGGCCCGCAGTCCTCATATTAACTGAACCTGGAGCGGTACGAGTGATAGAATAGAAAAACAAACCCAGCCTTCCTCTCGATCTCATCTGGACATCCAGCCCCGCCCCGCCCCTCATGGCTCATAGCCGGCCGCCGCCGCCTCCTACCCCGCCGCCGCGCCTACCCCTACACCAAGTGCCAACACACCCGCGCCCATCCACTACCGGGGACCCGCGGCCTTCTACCGCCGGCGGCACTCGACATCGCGGCCATTGGCGGCTCCCCGACCTTGCTACCATGGCGCCTCCGGGACTCCTCCCCGCTGCTTCCACCTCGACATTGGTTTCCCCAACCCCGCTGGCTTCGCCACCAGCCACTCCTTCTAGGCACACTCTATCTGCCGTCGGACCCATCCGCCTGGTTCCAATGGTGAACATCGCCGCCACCCTATTGTGAGGCGAGGTGATGTTCTTCGAACTGCCGGCTTGATTCTGCCTAGGTAATTTCTTCTTTCTACTGTACCACTTCATAGAAAAATTTGACTGCCTAAAAATTCCCCAATTTGGTACACTTTTTTTTTATCAGAGTGAGCTTTTCAACGGAAATTATACTTTGATCCTATCCAATCTTACTGTGACAGTAATATATTCCCCTTTCCTTTATATGAAAGGAAAATTGCGGCTCTTTATCATGTTGTCATTATATTGTAACCGTGTGCAAGTGTGTTCAGTTCAACTAGATGTAACTCATTGACATATGAGATTCCATTGGGCCTGATAATCTTGAATTTTGCTTCACAATTTAAAATGTAGTATTAGACCTAGAGTTTTTATGTATTACAGAACATGTCCTATAAAAATGCCAGTTACAAATAAAGGTGATATTGATGTGGAAACGCAACACACATGTAGTAGATGAATTGTATGAAGTAAATCGCCTTGGAATGATGGTTGCTGAATGTTACAATTATAGTCATCTACCTGGACGACCTTCAAGCACCAATAACTTAATCCTTTTAGGTTTTGTTCTTCTTTCTTCAGTACAAACATAATATTGTTTGGTGCTTCCCAATACTTGGATGTGAAAAATAAAGAAGTTTTACATTTTAAGAACTAATAGATTTTTAACAAGAAAATATGGTCCAAGTGGGACTACTACTTCTAAATATTTTGTCTTTCACAGAAGGGGATATCATACTTCTCCTAATCAGGATTGTTGTGTAACGGAATGATGGTAGGATGGTAAGAACTACATCCTTTTTTGGTATGGCAAAGAAAAAAAAATACATCTTACCCATTAGATGATTTGCATCTGCAGCTGAATAATAATGGAAGAAAAAGGAGTACAGGCTTTACCTAATGTACCTACAGCAACAATGGGTTGCCCCACCAAACATCACTAGAGGACTAGGAAGGAAAACGGTGATTTCTCAATCAGGTTCTATTGGCCGTTCTAGCATTAGCATCATGAAGATTCTGGAACAGTGCACGACATGCCCAATCCCAAGGTCTTCCCTTAGCTGGTGAAGCACATGAGCCGGTGTCAAGCAATATCCCCTGTATACTTTGTCCTTGTGTTCTTTCCAGGTATGCATCCATATCAGCTGCATCAGGGAGCTCCATGCACAGTGGTACTACTTCCGAACGTGTAGAACATGCAATTGTATGTAAATCGCCTTGAAATGATGGTTGCTGAATACTGCATTATGCTTGATAGTCTACCTGGACGACTTCAAGCGCTAATAGGTAAATCCTTTTAGATTTTGTAGTTTTTTTCAGTACAGAGATAATTCTGTTTCTTGCTTCCCAATTTTTGGACGACAAAACAGAGAGGCTTTACATTATAAAAGTTACAGTAATAGATTATAAATAAGAAAATAAGGTCCAAGCCAGACTCCAACTTATAAAGGTTTTGTCTTTCACGTCAGGGGATATCATACTTCATCTAATCATGGTTGTCGTGTAACCTAATGATGGTTAGTTACTACACATCCATAGAGAAATTGAACATGGAGATATTCTCATGTCCATAGTTTCCAGCGATGAGAATGGGCTACCCGACATTGCTCGGCTGCTGAAACTGAGCAAACTTTGTGTAGTTATTCATGGTAGAAATTCCTACTTAAATTATCTATTTCGCCAGATTGAGAAACTGCATACATGCCTTCGTCAATGCGCAATCGAACAGCCGTCAGGTGGTGATGAGAGGATTACTAAAAGCAAGGGAAACACACTAGGCCTCCTTTGGTTTGGAGGAATTTTGTAGGATTTTCATAGGATAGGATTTCTATAGGAAAAATTCCTTCAGAGCTCTTTGGTTTGTACGAATGAAATCCTATTCCTATGGAGGATTTCTTCCTATCCTCCACATTTCATAGGAAAATAAACATTAGCCTAGACTCAATGGAAAAAATCCTATGGTGTGAATCAAAGGCCATCTCCTTTTCTATTCCTATGCATAGGATTTGAGATGCATGTCATCTCATTTCCTATGACTTTCCTATTCCTATGATTTTCCAATCCTATGAACCAAAGGAGGCCTTAAGTTTGCTATCCACAGTTTCTTCATAATCTAAATACCAGTGGCATCACAAGTGGGCTTCTCAATTAATCCAAAAGATCCATCAGGTTGCAAAGATAAAAACAATGAACAGAACATATCTGAAAGCGGCCCGAGCATCCTCTACTACTTTTGTTTAGATGTTATTTATCTTGCTCTGTGTTGACATATTTTCTTCTTCCGTAGATGCAAAGCATCCAGGATGTGATCAATCATATGCTGGAGAATGGCATTGAGACCTTACTTCACTGGATAATGGCATTTATATGCGATTCCAGTCCTTTCATAGTGCAGGTGAACTGGAAATTCTATCAAAGACAACTGTCCTTTCTTCAGTGTACATGCATGATATTACATGATTAAACATACCATTTTTAACTTCATTTAGTTGTCTATATTATGCTCTATGTGCTATTACCAACAAAAATAGTGTTACCTCCGTACCAGGCCTTCCAAATATCTTATATTTTGGTACGGAGGTAGTACTTTTAGCCTGCAAAGCGACTTCTATGCCCATTGTGGCAATAATGTGTTTGCACCACTGAAGAGATAACTTATTTTTTTCATTGTAAGAAACACATCATGTTTCTTCCCCATCATTTAAGTGTGTGCGATGTTATCTTTGTTCATGTTGCTGGCTGTACATTTTCAGTATTCTCAGGATATATCTGATTAGGATGATGTTCCGTACTGCTCTGGAGCCGACAACTTTTTGGACTGCTCGATGTTTATAACCAATGAGACTACTTTTTTGGTTGTTGGCTGGAGCTATCACTATGACTGAAATTTTCTTTTCACCCAAGTAAATTTATATGGTCATCAAAAACCAACCACAGGTCAACACTTGTCAGCAGTTTGCAATTTGTATTACAGTATGCCTAAGCCAATGTTCAGACAATGTTGTTTTAGTTAGGAAATGTAGAAAACATGGTCATGATTTATGTAGATTGGACAGTCCCTTCAAACTGCAGTCTTTGATCTAGAGTGGACAATCTAACTATATGTTTCCTTTTAGAAAATGACTATATGTTCCATGAATTCACTGCTTATTTTGGCCAGATCAGATTAAACTAGGTCTTGATTTCAAGGTTCAGTTAAGGCAGTTGGTGCAGGTTTGTTTGCTGTAATACTAACTGTGCTATTTAGACAGAGACATTTGCTCTTTCTCATTCCTCGACATTTTCCTTTGCTACCAAGATTTTTCATTCTAGGTTGTGGAAAACGCATGTAGCGTTCCTTCTACAAGTCGTCATGAGCTGGGACATAGAAGAAGAGAGCCGACGAGAAGTCGCAAAGCGGTTCGCTCCGGTGTTGCTGCCAATGGCGCTGCACAAAGTGCAGATTGCAGGCTAGATGCGTACAAGTCCGTCCCTACTTCCACGACGTGGAAGCAAAGGAAATTTAGTCAATTAGATAGTATATTTGGTTATGAAAGTTATCTTTTGTGTATGCAGTTTTGCCATCATTTTGTAAAAGCTTTGAGTTTTTTATAATGTAATTGTCTTACTAATCACACTTTTAATTGATTTGTGCCAAGGCTAATAGCCAAGTTATGCACAAACTGTTCATGTTTCCTTGATGACTGCTATTGTCAGAAGATTCTTTTCAGCATTTAAGTAATACCGATCCCACTTTCAGTTATGTGTGCAAAGGCCAGTAGCAAAATAATGACTGCTCCTTGCTGGTCGGATATTTCCTACTTCCAGGATATCTCATTATGCTTTCCGCAGCATGCTGATTTGTGAACGAAAACCTACATGATCACCCACCCTGATTTGTGAATTCGTAGTCACATCTAGACACTCAGGTATGCAATATGGTTTTGCTCTTTTGTGTGATTGTGAGCATTCCCCACTGTTTTTTACGATCAGAGAAAAACAAAAGAAGATTTCACTCTACAATGGAGGTCTTTCTCCCAGACATGTAATTTCACCTCTCTGATTGCCATCTATCTTTGATGGCGACGATGCTCTACCTCAACGCGGTCCAAGTCTATCTCCGCCAGGTACGGTGCCACGAGGAAACACCCAAGGTACATGTGTGTGTGGGCGCTAATATAGATTAACTACAGATATGTACATCGATCCCATCAGTGACCGCCTTGTAAATCAGCAGCAGCCAGCAGTACACAAATTCTCTTATAAATACTAAAAAAAACATCCTACTTATTTTAACTCAAAATTAAGCTACTATTGTTCTAAAAATAATAAAATCACTTGACTTCGAAAACAATATTCTGGTTGAATTTAAGGTGACTTGCATATACTTAATGCTTTAGTCTAATCTTTCAAAGTGGAAGTTTAAATTACTTATTTTAGATTTTATATGGTGGAGAAATTATTTGATTAGAAATAATTATGGATTTTTAAATAACTTCAACATTAAATGTTGTTGAACATGCTATAAGTTGGTGATGCTTGAACCGAAAACCGTCCATGATGCATGCATGTCTTCGTATAGTGTGCTAATGTATCATCGTATATTCTTGTCGTTTTCCTTTACCCACAATAACACATTATTCCGCGCATGTCATGAATAAATGGATTATCGCTAGCCTGTTTGTATGTACTTTTTAAATCTACATGCAAGGCGTGTTGAAATAGACGAGCTGGAATTGTGGAACAGATTCCTAGATTGAATACCATTTTTCTAGATTAGAAGAGAATGTGATATATTTTTCTCCCGTTGCAACGCACGGGCCCTTTTGCTATAGTAACTCATTCTCTTCGTTAGGTGAGTAATCCAATATAGAGGTTTGCTGAATGGTAATACAAAAAGAGAACTTGACTAAATTGTGTAGCTAAATGAAAATGCTTGAGATGAGTTCGCATATGTAAGACAGACCTGCCTAAATTTAAATTCATATTTTATAGAATAATACTTTGAAGAATTAGCACCCTCGTGTGTGAAATGAAAGGTAGTGCTATTTGCATATGAAAAATCCAAGGAAGAATTAGCACCTAGGTGTGTGTGCAATGAAAGGTAGTGATATTTGCGTACATAAGTTTAGTACTTATAAGCATAACTTGTTGACACCACATACCTAACAGTGCTCATAGAAGCAAGCCCCACAGTGCCAAGCTTCTACTTTCTATATCTTCAGTTTGATAGAAATTACAGCATCCCTATCAACGATACAAGCTCAAAGGAATATCCATCCTCCATGATCAGCATAACAATAATATCTTCACCTGCTTATCCATTTGTGCATATTTCAGTTTTTTCAGAAATTACATAAGGTTATATTAAGCATTGAAAACAACAACTATACAAATAATACATAACAACAGATAAGGAAATAGATAAGGCACACTACAATTTTCACATAATTCCAATTAAATATATACAATATCGTCTCAATTTTGATTATGAGGCTCAAAGTTGTTTACTATTTTCCTTTTCAGGCTTCCAAGTCCATAGGCAGCTCCTTATATTTAAATTGGTATAGTGATATAGGTGTATAGCAGGGGAAGAAATATGGTGTCGTGACTGCATTAGTTCATATTAAATTCATAGTGGAATGCAAAATCTGTAAATTAATATAAGGATGATATGAACATAGAAGGAAAACCATTTCAATAACTGAAGCACAATCATTTTTCTCACACTAGCCTTGATGCATTCTGTCGTTGGTTGCAGATTCTATGTGGACATATCAGCATCTGGTCGTTGTCTGTCTGGCGCTTATGTTGCAACATCCTACAGTCGACACCAGCTTCTCGAGCTTCCTGTGAGACACATAGGCATCCCTTCATTCACAATACCTTTGTGTGCAGTATTTGCATGCATCCATTGTCAATAGCACCTTGCCACTGAAACCTGTTGAATATAGAAGGGAAACCATCGCAATAACTGAAACAGAACCATCTAGTGAACAATAATCATTTTCTTTTGCTGTAGTATTTTACATTAGATCACTGCCTAAAGTATTTCATCTATCTTTTGTTAAAAACTAGGAAGGATTCTTTTCACATTGGTCTTAACTCATCGATGTTTGCACCATCTATGTGGACATGACGACATCCAGTTCTTGTTTTTCTAGCAGATGTCTTGCAACATACAGTTGTTGCCATATAGTCGGCACAAACCTCTCAAGGTTCCCGTGGGACACAGAGGCATCCCTTTGTTGACAATAGCTTTGCACGCAGAACTGGCATGCATCCATTGTTGACAACAGCTTCCAACTCCAACCTAATGGCATCCATCATATCAACGGCACTTACCCTGGTCTGATAATAGAACTCTCCTGCAAAAGTAGCAACAAAATAGTCATCCTCATACAAATATGTCAAATTATATCATTGGTGTTTCAGTGTTGTCGCCAAAACTGTATTGGTTGTGTATAACCATATGTGGCATTAAGAATATCAGGGGCAAGGAATTAAGAATCAAGATTGTGAGACTTTGGGATGCAATAGTTTAGGTTAGGCTCATGTATTACCAAATAACTACCTACCATAAAATTTGCAGAGGAAATTAACTAATTAAGGATTCATATGGCAAACAAATAGCAAGAGTAGAGACTACTTGCTAGCATTAGCCTCGGCCGCTCTTTGCTTGTACCCATGCTTGATGCATCTCCAGCGGCATCTAAACTGCTATCACGTCGCGTCACTTGGACTATATGATATCTGAAGCCACAATGGGGGCATCGCCAGGACAGTGAAGGATGCACAATTGAAGGCGTACGTTCCAGATTTTTGTAATGGGACGCCATATAGATTACATACAAAATTCATCAAATCAACTACTAGTGTGACATTCTACTCTACCACAACAATCATCAGATCTTGTAATTGAATAAAGTAGTACTGTTACAATGTCTCATTCATCCCTGATGGCCACCATCTTGATCCTCCAATAATCTAGGGATTAGGCGGTGAAGGGTTCATAACTCTGTCCAAACTTCAAAAATCACAATGGGTTGCCTATTCACTGCTCAGAAAAAATAAATCATGCCAGTCTCTATCCCTTGCCAAGTCCCACTATAAATATAATTAGCCAATGTTCCAACGAAGATCGACAGAACCACCAAAGCAAAGTAAAACAGTTACCAAGGGATGTAGTCAGGCGCCACAATAGATGTGCTTACTGTCAGATTTGGGCTTTCCTCCCATGGTAATGAGGAAAGAGCTATCACTACTGCAGGATGGTCCAAACGCGACACTACGATCAGAGACCCTTCGACGGAACTGTGTGCGATGCCATAATCACAAACGGTGGTGTAAAAGAACCGTCAAAAAAAGGTGCAAAACGTTTGCGATGATGGAGAACCAAACACGATTCAGATTTTAGTTGCATGTGCGATGCAGGGCATACGATTCAGTTCAATTAACTGTTTGCGATGAGGAGGAACAGAAGAAACGGGCAGTCAGATGAAGGTGTGTGCGATATACAGCATATGGTTCACTAGGATGAACTATGTGTGATTAGGCAACACAATGGAAATGGTTCAACTGAATAAGATGTGTGTGACATGCGACAAACAGGTCCATAATCAGAAATGTGTGTGAAGACCAATAATAACACAGACGATTACTGCTAATAAGCCGTGTGATTTGCTGTCTACAGAAGAATAACATGTATATATATATAAATAAAATAAGCGTCCAATTACATAAGTGACTATACATATCATTCACACACACCTCAATAAACAATTGCATGCATTCTAAAGTAGGAGAAACGATCGTCTAGTCATATACTTCTTGTGACGCTCCCGACACTACTCTGTGGCTCGATCCCTCATCTGGGACAGGAAGAAGACAGTTCCTCATGTCAAACGATCCACCTGTACATCTCGTAGCTTGTGTACGTGTCCTTGGCCGCGTACTTGATGTGTTCTTCATCCAGTCTCTCATGCCAAACACTGTGCCAGGCATACTTGTCCTTCTTGATGTCTTCGCGTAGTAGGGGTCGATGATGGCCGAGCGAGGTCAACCAGGGAGTTCAGTTTGTTGTTGTCGCTCCCCCAGACCTTGTAGTGGTGCTGAATGTTGACAAGATTCGGGCATTTCAAGCTCGAAACCTTGAGCGCTTTTAGATCGTTGGTGGTGTCCATCATAGCGAAACTGTAGTCGGAGCTGTTGATAAACCCGGAGAAACGCTCGCAAGGCCTTGTGGCCAGGTGGTAGTGGCAGATGAGGACGTCATGTCGCACGCACAACTGGGCAACGACAACCTTTTGATCATGCCCGACACGACCCATGGTGTACTCAAGGTCGAAGCTGACCACTTGGTACTTGTCCTCGGCAAGGAACTACTCTATAGTTTGGATATAGCTCTCCACCGAGACCGGATCGTTCGTGTACACCACCGAGAGAGCCTTCCCCCTCACGTGGGTGTCCACGATGTGTTGCATGGTGAACTGCCTGACGTTGTCGTTGTCGGCTGCTGGGAGCGCCATTGGAACTGATAACCCACAAGTATAGGGGATCAGTTGTAGCCTCTTTTGATAAGTAAGAGTGTCGAACCCAACGAGAAGCTAAGTAGAACAAATATTCCCTCAAGTTCTATTGACCACCTATACAACTCTACGCACGCTTGACGTTCACTTTACGTAGAACAAGTATGAAACTAGAAGTACTTTGTAGGTGTTGTGGGATAGGTTTGCAAGAATATAAAGAGCACGTAAAAAAAACTAGGGGCTGTTTTAGGTAAAGAAGCAATAAAGTTAGTATAGCGAGTGTGGAAAAGTGGTGGTCGGAGTTGTGAAATTGTCCCTAAGCAATTGACTACTTTACTAGACCGATAGCAAGTTTTATGTGGGAGAGGCCACTCCTAGCATGTCATCCCTGACTTGGAATTCTATGCACTTATGATTGGAACTATTAGCAAGCATCCACAACTACTAACATTCATTAAGGTAAAACCCAACCATAGCATTAAGATATATTGGTCCTCCTTCAATCCTGTATGCATCAATTTCTATGCTAGGTTGAAGCTTCTGTCACTCTTGCCCTCCAATACATAGTCCTATCAACATACAACTAACCCTATGGTGTGATCCACGCGCGCGCTCATATGATGGGCACCAAAGGACAACAACATAACCACAAGCAAATTAAACCAATCATAGCAATTCACCAATTACCGATAGGACAATGAAAATCTACTCAGACATCATAGGATGGCAACACATCATTGGATAATAATATGAAGCATAAATCACCATGTTCAAGTATAGGGTACAACGGGTTGCGGGAGAGTGAACTGCTATAGATAGATGGGGGAAGGTGATGAAGATGTTGATGAAGATGACGGAGGTGTTGGTGTAGATTGCGGTGACGATGATGGCCCCAGTGGTGTTCCGGCGCCACCGGAAGAGAGGGGGAGAGGGCCCCCTTCTTTTTCTTCTTCCTTGACCTTCTCCCTAGATGGGAGAAGGGTTTCCCCTCTGGTCCATGGCCTCCATGGCATGGGAGGGGCGAGAGCACTACGCGCATGCTCCTAGGGGAATAGATTGGTAGGAAAAGACCATCGCTCGTCCCCGACCGCCACTCATAAGGAAGGCAATCAAAGAAACACCTCATGCTTCAAATTTGTCACAACGGTTACCATACGTGCATGCTACGGGACTTGCAAACCTCAACACAAGTATTTCTCAATTTCACAATTACTTGACTAGCATGACTCTAATATCACCACCTTTATATCGCAAAACTATTGCAAGGAATCAAACATATCATATTCAGTGATCTACAAGTTTTATGTAGGATTTTAGGACTAACCATGTGAATGACCAATTCCTGTCATCTCTCTAAATAGATATAAGTGAATTAAGAGAGTTTTATTCTTTCTACAAAATATATGCCCACGCTCTAACAAATAGAAGTGAATCAAAAGAGCGTTCTACACATGGCGGTTTTCTATGTGAACAGAAATAGGAAATCCAAACTTCAAATGATAAAGCGAAGCACATGAAGCATTCTATAAAGCCATACTCAAAAGATATAAGTGAAGTGCAATGAGAATTCTATAAATCAACCATGGACTATCTCATACCAGCATGGTGCATCAAAGAAAAGTGAAAACTAAATGCAAAAGACGCTCCAAGATTTGCACATATCACATGAACGAAACGAATCCGAAAACATAACGAAACTTGTTGAAGAAAGATAGGATGCCTTCCGGGGCATCTCGAAGTTTAGACGCTTGAGTCTCCTTGAATATTTACTTGGGGTGCCTTGGGCATCCCCAAGCTTAAGCTCTTGCCTCTCCTCCTTCTCCTCACATCGAGACCTCCTCGATCTTCGAACACTTCATCCACACAAAACTAAACAGAAAGCTCGGTAAGATTCGTTAGTATAATAAAGCAAATCAGTACTCTAAGTACTGTTGCGAACCAATTCATATTTTGTTTTTGCATTGTAGCTACTGCAATATAACTTTTCCATGGCTTAATCCACTGATAGAAATCGATAGTTTCATCAAAACAAGCAAACTATGCATCAAAAACAGAATTTGTCTTAAACAGGACAGTTTGTAGTAATTTGAACATTCACCATACTTCTGATACTCCAAATCTTCTGAAAAAATTAGGAACTTTTTTATAGCAAGACAGTGCAAAAAGTTTTAGAACCGCTTGACGTTCCAGTATTTGGTGAGGCGTATGTTCAGTTCCTGCATGTTAGAGATAGAGATTGTCTTATCAGGCAAAGCCTTCACCCATTTGGGGATGTTTTCATATCATTCACTAAGCACAATGAGGGAAGGAATTGGCGTCGACTTCATTTTAATAGAACATGTTGGTTACTGTTTGTGGGAGTTCCTTTCGATTACTGCAACAATGATGATATTGCAGCTGCCATTGCTAAGTGGGGTAGAATCATAAGCTGGGAGAGGGAAGATGCTCTGAGAGGCAAGATCTTAGTTAAGGCCAGAGTGACTGACCTCATAGCACTACTAGGGAAAACCCTATACACAGAATCTTAGCAGCAACGCGGCTCAAAAAGTAGCGCTGCTGCTAATTAGCAGTAGCGCGGGTGTGGAAAACCCGCTACTAACAAGTGCTTAGCAGTAGCGCGCTCGGCGTAACCCGCGCTGCTACAAATATGGACCGACAGTGCCCACCCAACTCCATTTAGCAGCAACGCGGTTCCGCGAGCCGCGCTACTGCTATAGCTGTAGCAGTAGCGTGGTTTTTCTAAGGTCGCTGCTGCTAATTTTCAAATCTGGCACACTTTTGGTCCCGGTTAGCAGTAGCGCTTGTACCGAAAGCGCGCTGCTGCTACTTTCTTAGCAGCAGCGCGTTTTACGTCCCGCGCTACTGCTAATCGCACCCACCACCTTTCCCCACCCACCCTCCCCTTCCCCTCCCCCTCCTCTCCCTTTTCCCTACCTCTCCCACTCTTACTCTTCTTCTTCCTCAATACTTCTCCCCCATTACTCTCCCTCTTCTACCTACCTTTCTCTCTCTTCATTACTCCTACCTAACTACACCACCTCCATTAATGCATCTCCTTTCTCTTTTTCCTTCCCCCTCCACTAGTTGAAGTTGTCTCCTCCCAAATTAGGTAGCTAGGTAGATGTAGTATTTAGTCAAGTGACCTATTTGCCCCTAACTAGATCTATCTTTGTCAAGAAGAGCTTTGTGCACTTTTGATCTCCCTACATCATCATCTCCACCGTGTGCTCGATCTCGAGATATAGGTGATTAAAATTTCATGCTTTTGCAAAATGGAAATATGTTTATGTGTGTGTGATATGTTTATGGAAATTATGTGTGTGGCATGAGTTGATGCCAAATTGTGCTTTTGAGTTGCCTATGTTTTGCCGAAATGTCGATTTATTTCCGTTTCGGCGAATTCTGGGCAAACTCTAGATCTATATATGTCCTATTTTTAAGGAAGGTCATGCCGAATTTTTGTATGACTTTGATGCATGCACGCATTTTTATAATCAATTTGTTTATTATATTACCGTGCAGAGTTGACGATGTTCAGTGGAACGATGGTGGACAGGTGGTTGCGGTCGGCGGTGCAGGACATGAAAGAAAATAACCGGACAGAGGTTTTATGTCCGTGTCAAAAATGCAAAGGAATAGTTTGGCTCGACCCCCATGACGATGGTCGTGTCTAAGCGCACCTGCTCATGACTGGTTTCATGGATGGCTATACTCGGTGGATAATTGAAGATGAGGATGATGATGTTGAGGATGCCGACAGGGCAGGCAATGATGACACGGGGCAAGACGAAGAGATGATCGATAATGGCGGCGGGGAAGAGGCCGGACATGGCGGCGGAGAAGGGTCCGGACATGGCGGCGGAGAGAATGACATGGACTCCACGCAATAGAGTTCGTCGGTACTAAGTTCAATCGTGCGGGACCCTCATGTTCAAGCATTGCTTCGCAAGGAGACGAGTACTGAGAGAGCTGCTTCTAGAGAGGAGGCTAAGCTGGAGCAACTGGTGGTAGACTCGAACACTCCATTGTATGATGGTTGCAATCCTGAGGTGACCCGCTTGAGTTTCACGCTCCAACTCCTGAAGATGAAGGCTAAAAACAAATGGACCGACACTAGCCTCGATGAGCATCTCAAGTACCTAAAGGATGTTCTTCCCGCGGGTAATCTATGTCCTAGTAGTGTTGATGAGGCCAAGAAGATCGTGTGCCCTCTTGATCTGCCACACGTTAGATACCATGCATGCATCAACGATTGCATAATTTATCGGAAGGAGCACGCGGAAAAAACAAGCTGTCCGGTGTGCAATGCTTCTCGATACAAGAAGGCCGGGAAGAAATGTCCCCAGAAAGTGGTATGGTACTTACCGATCACTCCCCGTCTCCAGAGGTATTTTGTAGATCCCAAGGAAGCAAAGCTCATGCGCTGGCACACGGAGAGGAAGAAGCCCGATGATGGAGATGATATGAAGCTGAGACACGTCAAGGATGGAAGCCAGTGGAGAGCGTTGAACAGCTTCTATCGGTATTTTGAATGTGATGCAAGGAACATCGTGCTCGGCGCGTGTACCGATGGCATGAACCCGTTTGGCAACCAGAACACCAACCATAGCAGATGGCCCGTGTTTGTATGGATGTACAACCTCCCCCCTGGTTGTGAATGAAATCGAACTACATTCACATGAGCATGCTTATTCAAGGGCCAAAACAACCAGGAAATAATATTAATTTGTATCTGGGGCTACTTCAAGAGGAGTTAGACACGTTATGGAAAACACCGGCCAAGACATGGGACGCCAGCAAAGGCGAGTATTTCAACATGAGAGCCGCGCTGATCATGAAAGTGCAGGACTATCTCGGTTACAGATATGTGGCAGGCCAGGTGTGCCATGGATATTGCGGATGCACGTGGTGCATGGATGATACGACGTCTCAGCAGCTAACGTCAAGGAAAGATGGCGGGTCTGGGAAAATCGTGTACATGGGGCATCGAAGATGGCTCGAACAGGACGACCCGTGGAGAAACCGTGGAGATCTATTCAATGGTCACGCTGAGCATCGAGGACCTCCACGTAAGCGGAGCGGTGCCAAAATCGATGAGCTGTTGAAAAACTGGAAGTAGTGCCCCGCGCCAGGAAAGACGATGAGAAAGGCGCCGGAGCCGCTGCTAAAGGTATGGAAGACGAGGTCTGTGTTCTGGGACTTGGAGTACTGGCACAAACTCGATACACCTCATTGCCTTGATCAAATGCGTATCTGTAAGAATGTCCTTGAGAGCTTGTTCGCAACACTAATGAACATGCCGGATAAGACCAAGGATGGGCCGAAGGCAAGAACAGACTTGCAAGATTTGAAAATCAGGGAAGATCTGCACATGCCACCCCGTAAAATGTCAGACGAGACAGAGACGGAGACAGAGGCACGGGAGAAGAAGGGCAAGAAAATAAAGAAAGAGGATTATTGCCCCCTTCTTGCTTCACCTTAAGTCAGGTTGAGATCCATCAATTCTTTAAGTGCCTTACCGGAGTCAAAGTTAGTTCCGGTTACTGTGGCAAGATAAACAGATATCTAGACATGGACAAGAAAAGGTTCAGCGGGATGAAGTCCCATGACTGTCATGTGATGATGACGCAGATACTACCTGTTGCCCTTAGAGGGATAATGGACAAGCACGTCCGTGACACGGTTATTGGTCTCTGCAACTTTTTCGACGTCATCTCTCAAAAGTCGATCAGTGTGAAGCAGCTCCGAAGGCTATAGGAAGAGATCGTTGTGATACTGAATGAGCTTGAGATGTACTTCCCGCCTGCATTCTTTGACGTGATGGTGCATCTGTGTGTCCATATTGTGGATGACATAATAGACCTGGGGCCGTCATGTAACACCCCAGATGTAACTTTCCAATTTGTACTCCAACTCTTGCCGTCTCCGGCGTTAAGTTATATTTATTTTCTCGGGTTCGGGTTTTTGTCTCCATGTGTTGTTGTCGTTGTCATGCATCTCATATCATGTCATCATGTGCATTGCATTTGCATACGTGTTCGTCTCATGCATTCGAGCATTTTTCCCGTTGTCCGTTTTGCATTCCGGTGCTTCGTTCTCCTCCGGTGGTCATTTCTAGCTTTCTTTCATGTATGGGGATTAAACATTTCCGGATTGGACCAAGACTTGCCAAGCGGCCTTGGTTTACTACCGGTAGACCGCCTGTCAAGTTCCGTATCATTTGGACTTCGTTTGATACTCCAACGGTTAACCGAGGGACCGAAAAGGCCTCGTGTGTGTTGCAGCCCAACACCCCTCCATTTTGGCCCAAAACCCACCTAACTCTGCTCCATCATCTAGAGCGTTCGATCACGATCGCGTGGCCGAAAACCGCACCTCATTTGGACTCTCCTAGCTCCCTCTACCTCTATTTATAGATCCCCTCCGTTTTCGGATCTCCTTCCTCCTCGAAACCCTAAAATCCCCTCGCGCGCCGCCGGACAAGATCGGCACCGACGGACACGTCCGGTTCCTCCCCCCGCCGCCGCCACGTGTCGCCATCCTACTGGCCCGCCGCCGCCGCCCCACATCGCCGCGCCGCCACCCGCGCGGGCCCGCCGGA